>NC_081217.1:19694658-19995074 GCF_902713425.1 Acipenser ruthenus
AGTATTAAAGCAGGTTGTTTCTATGGTAGTATTAAAGCGGGTTGATTCTATGGTAGTATTACAGCGGGTTGATTCTATGGTAGTATTAAAGCGGGTTGATTCTATGGTAGTATTAATGCAGGTTGATTCTATGGTAGTATTAAAGCAGGTTGATTCTATGGTAGTATTAAAGCAGGTTGATTCTATGGTAGTATTAAAGCGGGTTGATTCTATGGTAGTATTAAAGCGGGTTGATTCTATGGTAGTATTAATGCCGGTTGATTCTATGGTAGTATTAAAGCGGGTTGATTCTATGGTAGTATTAAAGCTGGTTGATTCTATGGTAGTATTAAAGCGGGTTGATTCTATGGTAGTATTAATGCGGGTTGATTCTATGGTAGTATTAAAGCGGGTTGATTCTATGGTAGTATTAAAGCGGGTTGATTCTATGGTAGTATTAAAGCGGGTTGTTTCTATGGTAGTATTAAAGCAGGTTGATTCTATGGTAGTATTAAAGTGGGTTGATTCTATGGTAGTATTAAAGCGGGTTGTTTCTATGGTAGTATTGAAGCGGGTTGATTCTATGGTAGTATTAAAGCAGGTTGATTCTATGGTAGTATTAAAGTGGGTTGATTCTATGGTAGTATTAAAGCGGGTTGTTTCTATGGTAGTATTAAAGCGGATTGATTCTATGGTGGTAGAAGCCACCCACCGCCACCCCCAAAGTGTGCAAAATGTCTAACCCTTTTGCACAGCAGTGTATCTAAAAACCTTTTTTTTTGAATAACCATAGAGACAACAACGACTACAACCACAACGACTGTCCCAACAACTATCGCGACAACCACAACGACTATCCCGACAACCACAACAACTATCCCGACAACCACAACAACTATCGCGACAACCACAACAACTATCCCGACAACCCCTCCTCCAACCACAGCCAACGCACAGAATTACGGGTAAAGTATTTCCTGCATTGTTTTAATATTTTTTCCTCGCAAACCTCATTTCACTGTATTTCTCTTGAACGTATCTAAGTTAATATGTGGGTTTATCAATAACCCCTTGAGGGTGCGGGTAGCTGGACTGATTAAGAGTGACGGTATTTAGATCAGCCACCGTTTAGATCATTAAAATAGACCTCTGGTTCTCAATTACCGTGGAACAGCATCCCTGTCGTGGTTTAATACAAGTTAAAATTAAGACGTGAAATGAAAGGGAAAATGATAAAACACTGAAGCAAAAAAAGCGTATGCATAATACTACTGTGAATAACGCTATCCATTCTTAATGATCTGACCTACTCTTTTCTTTGTCGTTGCAGGTTAACCACAATGGATAAAATAGTGATTGGACTTTCCTGTGCAGCGTTGATTATCATGCTGGCGACTGCGATTGTATATTTCATCAAGAGGAAGCGAAAAAAGAAATGTACGTCACGTTATTTGTAATTATTCTCTCTCTCTCTCTCTCTCTCTCTCTCTCTCTCTCTCTCTCTCTCTCTCTCTCTCTCTCTCGTATGCCTATCCATGTCTCACTGTCTCGATATATCTATCTACATATTAAAAATGCAGCAGTCGAACCACAATCTACTACTTTTGTGGTATATGGCTGTAAATGTATAGAAAACTTATACTAAATTGTCAAAGGATGCTTGTTAAGAAAACTTCAACAGACGCTTCAACACAAAAAATAAAATCATCTGTCTTACACATGGAAAACATCTTTACAATTCAGTGACTCCGTCTTTCCCATATAACCCATATTAAAATCAGATTGCGAGGCGAAGTTGAGTATATAATTTCTATATATTTACAGATATTGCATTAGTAAAAACACAACAGCAGCTTGCTGTCCCACTGCTGAATTGTTCCAAAGTGTGACAGCTCCTTTCTGATGCTGTCACAGGTGAGGTTTACATGCATCATGTTTTGATCCTTTAATATCTTCTTACGAATGTAAAAAGCATCTGGAGCTTCAAAATCTGTTTTTAAATTCCTTTGCATCTAAACTTACGATTTTTAACTTTATAGTTTTTCAATATATTTGATATGAGATAGAGCCAGCAGGTGAGTTACGTACTTTACTGCCCTGAAAACAACAGGAGACTGTATCTCACATTTGCTCTACCTGTGGCATGCTTCACACCATGATCATCAAAGTATAAAACTAGAAACATGCTCACGACATGTAAAACCTCACCAAATTTCTTTTAAATCACTAAAAATGTTTATATATGTATTTTGTACTTTCAGTAAATTCAGAAGAGGGACCGATCCAAGACAGCAATAGAAAGGTATTCTGATATTACATTGTTCTCAATTCTTCACACACACAAGCAGGATATTTTGTAGTGCCACTGAAAGACCACTGCTTTCAAAATCCTGCAGTATTAGTAACGCTGTCCTATCAAAGATAAGTTTTCAGCTGGATTTCGAAACGTACACCACTGAACATTACACATTGTAAATATCATCAGGATCTTTTGAACTGTTGTCCTGACCTTTGGTTATGGTCTGTTGGCTGATCTCGGTTATGTGGCTGTTGTGTAATCGATTATCCATTCTGAAAAGTTACATTGCCTAAGAACCTGCTTGGTTATGTCTGGACATCACAGTCGATGGAAGAACCATAATGAGGCAATTAACTATGTCTGGAAAGAGTCAAGAGGTGGAAATTATTCAAGAGTATGGCACAATTCTGTTTCAGCGTTTTAACAGTCGTGAGGGCTAATTACTATGTAACAGAAGGACTCTGTATTAGGCAACTAATCTGAGAGTCCAGGTTACAGGGTGATTAGAAAGTAAGTTTATCACATCAACACACCATATCATTGACGTGGTAAACTTACTTTCTAAATTTCATGTACAGTTTGCTTACAGCCATGGCCAACAGTGTTGCATCACCCTAGAGAATAAAAAAAAAATGCTTCATCAAGTCAAATGAAACCTGTTGAACAATGTTAACATATTGAATTATATACCACTTTATAGAAAAACTGACAAAAATGGATAAGTGTGACATTTCGAAATCTGACATGAAATACTGTATTACTGTTATGGCTTTTGCAATATCATTTTGCAGTTTCTTTGATTACACAATGTTAAATAAAATATCTAAATTATGTTCACATAGTTTTTTTTTTAATTATGTCTCAATCCTAAAACTCTAGGGTGATGCAAAACTTTTGTCCAGAGCTGTGAATATTGAAACTGTTTTTCTTCTTGCAGAGTTCTTTGAAACTGGAGGACAATATGTACGCAAATATTGATTGTGTGACCCAGAATCCAGACAACAAGCCAGAAGTGACCTACGCTGAAATACAAACTAGTAAAAGACTGAAGCCAAAATCTATTCCATCAGAAACCACAGAATATGCAGAAATAGCGTTAAATAAATCCAAAGAAGCAACATTTTAACCCTTTACGGGCTCGCTTTATGGCTGCGTGTTGTAATGTGTTCAATCTCTCCTCACACTTGCTTGACACAGGCCTGTTTCTGTAGGTGAGATATTTTATTCCACCCTATAGGATCACAGTGTAGAGTATTTGTATTATTATTAATATTATTTTTTGTAATTGTTTTAATTTATTATATTATTGTAGTTTTTAAAGCAGTCGTGTAGGCCAAGGTGAATAAAGACACATGTAAAGAAATAATGACGCTCTTAAACTATTGTCTATTTTATTAACTGTAATTTTTATATTTAAGGTCAGTAGCATGGCTTTAGTCTCATTTCAGTATTTGCAGCTCACCAACACTGTCAACATAAGCTATGAAAAGCGCAAGATTTAATACTGTACATGTGTTGTGGTGACGTCATCATTACTGCAGAAATTGAATTGAATTTGAAGGATATCTATCTATATAAAAAACAGTACACAGATCTCTATCTAGAAATACTTAATTTTAAAATAGTGAGTCATCAGTTAGTCAATTACTTTTTTGTCATTATATATATTTCTTTATGTTCTGAGGTATATTAAACATCTCTGGGTTGGTCTGCAAATGAGGAAGCTTGTTTTTCCAACGCCATCCACAAGGGGGAGACAGTACTCATTAAGCTGCCACTGATACATATCCAGAACACCAGAGAGGTATTTGCATTCGCAATTGCGTGTCATTAACAAAGAAACACCCTCTATAAGCTGTCATTGCAAACCGAGTTCAATCTCTTCTGTACACTGCAATACACAATAAAAGCGGGACAAGGAAGCTACATTTATGGGCGCCAAAGTTACTGTTTGGAGTGATGTAATGTCAAATGATCAGGCTGGCAAATTAATGGGGTAAAACAATGGAGGAACTCTTCCTCCTGTCTCTGGGGTTGGCTACTGCTCCAGTCTCTCTCTCACTGTACCTTTCATCTCAGTGATTATTCACACGAGCCCCGTCAGAAAAGGGAAGCACGAGGTCCAGCGGCATATAAAACCGTTGAACCAAAACAATCTGCAAGATTCATCGTTCTTCCGCAAGGGATGACAGAAAGGGAAATAGCAGTGCGTCATTATCCATGGTTTTAATCAGGTAATCAAAAGCGCTGAGAGTTCATTTACAGCCAGGTGAGTCAACATTCAAGGCAGCAGTAGAGATCGCCAGGGGCAGGATGGAATACACACATAGAAGGAAGATAAAGATTGACATTATTTAGCAGACGCCTTTATCCAAGGCGACTTACAGAGACTAGGGTGTGTGAACTATGCATCAGCTGCAGAGTCACTTACAACTACGTCTCACCCGAAAGACGGAGCACAAGGAGGTTAAGTGACTTGCTCAGGGTCACACAATGAGTCAGTGGTTGAGGTGGGATTTGAACCGGGGACCTCCTGGTTACAAGCCCTTTTCTTTAAGCATTGGACCACACAGCCTCCTATATATATATATATGCCAGTATGTTTTCATATTACATCCTCAAGATCCAGGCAACCTCGAACAACACCCAATGATCTAGGGGGAGACAAGAGAGCGCCCCCTATTGAGTAACTAACACACTGCAGCACAACAGCTTGATCCTCATCTCCATCGCATTGGGACTGGGGTGTGAAACCAAGATGAAGTCAGACTCCTCCGTTTCCATTAGCAGCAGCCCAGCTCGAACTGGGATGAACTGTGCTTTTATAATGTCTCTTTTTTGTTACATTTTATATAATTTGATATCATGTTATTATTTTCTGTAGCAGAGAATTAAAATGCCTATTTTAAAATCTTGAGTTTATCTGCAGGTTGCTTGTTTTTCTTATTATCGTCCACAAGGGGGAGACTCATTACAACACTGAATGGCATTGCTCACTCACAACATGTGTGCGTTCGACAGCTGTCAATCTGTCCAGTATTAACTGCACCAAGAACATGCACCACTTTGAACAGCATCTATGGACAAAGAAAATGATTTAAATGGCCCCCTATGGGGGACTGAATTGCACATTTGCAACCTGATTGTGACTTTAAGTCTCTGTTGTAGATTCATTTGAAGTCATTGACCTTCTGTTTTTGCAGGAATTACCCATGTTTTTGACTAGACACCATAAAATAAATTTGAAGGGAAATCTAGGTTATACATTTTACATGGCGCTGTTTAGATTATTAAAATAGATGTTCTGGCCTTGCATATCAAAGCTTTTCTGACCGTCGGGGAGCGCTTTTGTGGCGGGGTTTTAACTTTCCGACTGTTTTTCGTGTTCCGAGCAAAAAAAAAAAAAAAGGACAGCCGGGAAGGATGAGAACAGTCACAAAAACCCAATTCCAACAGTATGACAAATTGTATGCAGATTAAGTGCGTACCTAATTAACATACCCCCCGTGCAAAACATCTAAAGGGTTGATAAGGTCGGATTGAGTCTGGTTCCGCCTGTTTTAGAATCCTAATGGAGACGGGAACCTATTTCAAATAGGTTGCGTCTATAATGGGATTATCAGGCTCTGATGTGGGTGCGGTGACTCTGATGACCATGGTGATGGAGCTCAATGTGCTGCTAGAGATTGCTGCGATTTTAGAGGTGGAAAGAGACAGTAAGGAATCACAGGCGACGCTGAAGGTATACCCCGAGCGTGTGTCGTCAAAGGGACCCCACCAACTTGGACCTTACAGAAGAGCAAGTGCTATGAATATCTCGAAGGGGTAACGCTACGATGTTGTATTTATGTGACGAAGTTAAAGAGGGTTTAGAGTCAAGCACCCTGAGGAGTCATGCGTTGCAAGTACAGCTCTGTCATTCTTTGGCACCGGGTGTTTATGGCATCTTATTGTATACTCAAGAGTTATTCATTTTCATAACGTGCAACCGGATATGGAGGATATTTGATGCCAAAATAAAAAATAAACAAATAAACGAATAAATAAACAAATATAGGCCGATAAATAAATACATGTTTATTTATTTATTTATTTATTTATTTATTTATTTATTTATTTATTTCTATATTCATTTATGTATTCATGTATTTATTTATTTTTTGATTTTGGCATAAAATATCCTCCATAACCGGGTACATGAAACTACAATTAAATACAGTACATACACAAAACATTGGCAACATTAAGATAGGAGCTCTCTAACGTTGCTTTGTTTCTCGTTGTCCTGATGTACTTGTTTTGTTATTGTGTTTTATTAAATGCATCTTCTCTCGTTTCTCCATATCTCCTGACGCGCCTTTACGACATTTCAATCCCACCTGTCCATTGATTGAAATCCTGAAATGTAAAAACTTGCGTCATTTGCGTCATTAACGTAAAGGTTTCTCATTTAAATACTGAATAGTTATTCCGCCACCTTTATGTAAACTGCACCCATTCCACCTGCCTGAAAACAGCAGGTGTGTTTGATTGTATGATGGGAACAAGGTTTGGGATAAGAGTCGGTCGGGTTAAAACAGACGGAGACGGGGCTCCCGAGTGCGCATCCAGTAAGGCGCTCTACGTGTAGTGTAGGATGCGCTTTATAGTCTGGATGTCGAGAATTCAAGTCCAGGCTATTCCACAGCCGACCGTGGACGGGAGCTCCCAGGGGAGGCGGCGCACAATTGGCCGAGCGCCGGGAGAGGGAGGGTTTAGGTCGGCCAGGGTGTCCTCGGCTCACCGCGCACCAGCGACCTGGCCGGGCGCCTGCGGGCTTGCCTGTAAACTGCCGGAGAGCTGCATTGTCCTCCGACGCTGTAGCTCTTCGGTGGCTGCATGGTGAGTCCGCAGTGTGAAAAAAAGCGGTCGGCTGACGGCACACTCGTGTGCTCGTCTTTGCCCTCCCGAGTCAGCGCAGGGGTGGTAGCGGTCAACTGAGCTTAAAAAAAATAATTGGCCATTCTAAATTGGAGAAAATACTAAAAAATAATTGGCAACGACTACATTTATAAAAAAGAAAAAAAAAACGGAGACAGGGCATCTGTGTTGGACTTGATTTGTTATTTCTTTTGACCATTTAAACAATGCCATTGAGTTTCCATCGAAAAAGGAACCAACTGTTTGAAAGAACTGCAATAAAAGAAAACTGTTATCGCTGTTTCGTAGTTAATAAAGACATAAATACTCAAGTGACTGTCATTAACCTCACTCAATGAAAAGCGAAAGATGTGATGTGACCATAGGTCAACTCTTTTCAATGCTTTCGTAACATGCAAACTGCTGATATATAGCTTTGTATGGCTTTAAATACCAAGAAAAGGCACTAAACGCAAAAGATAAGTAACTAAACAGAAACTGCTGTTATCAAACAAAATCGATTCTTCCGAGGAAACTCAGTCAAAGCCAGATTATTAAATACAACACTGAACGCTACTATCTATTGTCACGACAAACATTGCAAACCAACTAATCAGTCATTCTGAGGAGGGGAAGGGAGCTGATACAGGAAGACGAGAGTCAGGGTGTTTGTTCTTATAAAACCAACTCTGTTTCATGGTGGACGGACGCCACGTACTTCAAAGCAAGAGAAGAGGCAAGGCGCGGATCTGAACACGGGTGAGTGTGTCAACATTCAAGGGATAGATAGGAGCAATGTATAAACAGGGGGGCTCTAAGCGGGTAAGGCAAAAATAGTTAACAGTGAAAAAAGCATGAGAAGAAGAAAATAAGAAGTCAGGGCATTAAACAAGGTAGGCAACGGGGAATCTGTGGCTCCTGTGCTGTGAATAAAATAGGTACATTTTGAAAAGGAGAGAGACTTTGCAATATTTATACTGTGGAAATTGGTAGTCTGCATGATTGCTATCTTAAAAGTGAATGTACAATCAGCTGTACATTTTGATCAAACGGGAGGCTTCAAAAGAAGAAGCAGACCCTGTGGGGTTTCTGAATAGCACCTTTATGAAAGTAATAGTTAGCCATTTTTGTTTTGTCACCTCAGCGACAGCTACGACTATGGCATCTATACTGGCAATGACAATTATTCTGGCAATGACAACCATGCCAGCAGTTAGAACCATCCCGACAACTTTAACAATCCCAGACACTGCAAGATTTGTGACCATGGCAACTACCATGGCAGCTACCCCAGGAATGACAAACATCCTGAACACAACAACTACCCTGAACATGGCAATACCTCCCACAACAACAACTGTACTGGACCCGACAAACACAACAGCAACTACCCTGAACATGGCAATACCTCCCACAACAACAACTGTACTGGACCCGACAAACACAACAACAACTATCCTGAACATGGCAATACCTCCCACAACAACAACTGTACTGGACCCGACAAACACAACAGCAACTACCCTGAACATGGCAATACCTTTAATAACAACTACCAACGAGACAACTAACTCAACAACAACTACCCCTTTAATATCAACTACCCCTTTAGCAACAACTACCCCTTTAACAACTACCCCTTTAATAACAACTACCAACGAGACAACTAACTCAACAACAACTACCCCTTTAATATCAACTACCCCTTTAGCAACAACTACCCCTTTAACAACTACCCCTTTAATAACAACTACCACTGAGACAACTAACTCAACAACAACTACCTCTTTAATATCAACTACCCCTTTAGCAACAACTACCCCTTTAGCAACAACTACCACTTTAACAACAACTACCCCTTTAACAACTACCCCTTTCACAGCAACTACCCCAGAAACAACCAACTCAACAACTACCCCTTTATCAACAACTACCCCTTTAACAACTACCCCATTAACAACAACTACCCCTTTAATAACAACTACCACTGAGACAACTAACTCAACAACAACTACCCTTTTAATAACAACTACCAACGAGACAACTAACTCAACAACAACTACCCCTTTAATATCAACTACCCCTTTAACAACAACTACCCCTTTAATATCAACTACCCCTTTAACAACAACTACCTCTTTAACAACAACTACCCCTTTAACAACAATTTCCCCTTTAACAACAACTACCCCTTTAATAACAACTACCACTGAGACAACTAACTCAACAACAACTACCCCTTTAATAACAACTACCACTGAGACAACTAACTCAACAACAACTACCCCTTTGATAACAACTACCCCTTTAGCAACAACTACCCCTTTAACAACAACTACCCCTTTAATAACAACTACCACCGAGACAACTAACTCAACAACAACTACCCCTTTAATAACAACTACCAACGAGACAACTAACTCAACAACAACTACCCCTTTAATATCAACTACCACCGAGACAACTACCCCGACAACAACTATCCCATTAATAACAACTATCCCATTAATAACAACTACCCCTTCATCAACAATTACCCCTTTAACAACAACCTCCCCAGTAACAACAACTACCCCTTTAACAACAACTACCCCTTTAATAACAACTACCCCAGAAACAAGCAACTCACCAACTGCCCCTTTAACAACAATTACCACTTTGACAACAACTACCCCTTTAACAACTACCCCTTTCACAGCAACTACCCCAGAAACAACCAACTCAACAACTACCCCTTTATCAACAACTACCCCTTTAACAACAACTACCCCATTAACAGCAACTACCCCAGAAACAACCAACTCAACAACTACCCCTTTAACAACTACCACATTAACAACAACTACCCCTTTAATAACAACTACCACTGAGACAACTAACTCAACAACAACTACCCCTTTAATAACAACTACCACTGAGACAACTAACTCAACAACAACTACCCCTTTAATATCAACTACCCCTTTAACAACAACTACCCCTTTAATATCAACTACCCCTTTAACAACAACTACCTCTTTAACAACAACTACCCCTTTAACAACAATTTCCCCTTTAACAACAACTACCCCTTTAATAACAACTACCACTGAGACAACTAACTCAACAACAACTACCCCTTTAATATCAACTACCCCTTTAGCAACAACTACCCCTTTAGCAACAACTACCACTTTAACAACAACTACCCCTTTAACAAATACCCCTTTCACAGCAACTACCCCAGAAACAACCAACTCAACAACTACCCCTTTATCAACAACTACCCCTTTAACAACTACCCCATTAACAACAACTACCCCTTTAATAACAACTACCACTGAGACAACTAACTCAACAACAACTACCCCTTTAATAACAACTACCAACGAGACAACTAACTCAACAACAACTACCCCTTTAATATCAACTACCCCTTTAACAACAACTACCCCTTTAATATCAACTACCCCTTTAACAACAACTACCTCTTTAACAACAACTACCCCTTTAACAACAATTTCCCCTTTAACAACAACTACCCCTTTAATAACAACTACCCCTTTAACAACAATTTCCCCTTTAACAACAACTACCCCTTTAATAACAACTACCACTGAGACAACTAACTCAACAACAACTACCCCTTTAATATCAACTACCACCGAGACAACTACCCCGACAACAACTATCCCATTAATAACAACTATCCCATTAATAACAACTACCCCTTCATCAACAATTACCCCTTTAACAACAACCTCCCCAGTAACAACAACTACCCCTTTAACAACAACTACCCCTTTAATAACAACTACCCCAGAAACAAGCAACTCACCAACTGCCCCTTTAACAACAATTACCACTTTGACAACAACTACCCCTTTAACAACTACCCCTTTCACAGCAACTACCCCAGAAACAACCAACTCAACAATTACCCCTTTATCAACAACTACCCCTTTAACAACAACTACCCCATTAACAGCAACTACCCCAGAAACAACCAACTCAACAACTACCCCTTTAACAACTACCACATTAACAACAACTACCCCTTTAATAACAACTACCACTGAGACAACTAACTCAACAACAACTACCCCTTTAATAACAACTACCACTGAGACAACTAACTCAACAACAACTACCCCTTTAATATCAACTACCCCTTTAACAACAACTACCCCTTTAATATCAACTACCCCTTTAACAACAACTACCTCTTTAACAACAACTACCCCTTTAGCAACAACTACCCCTTTATCAACTACCCCTTTAATAACAACTACCACTGAGACAACTAACTCAACAACAACTACCCCTTTAATATCAACTACCCCTTTAGCAACAACTACCCCTTTAGCAACAACTACCACTTTAACAACAACTACCCCTTTAACAACTACCCCTTTCACAGCAACTACCCCAGAAACAACCAACTCAACAACTACCCCTTTATCAACAACTACCCCTTTAACAACTACCCCATTAACAACAACTACCCCTTTAATAACAACTACCACTGAGACAACTAACTCAACAACAACTACCCCTTTAATAACAACTACCAACGAGACAACTAACTCAACAACAACTACCCCTTTAATATCAACTACCCCTTTAACAACAACTACCCCTTTAATATCAACTACCCCTTTAACAACAACTACCTCTTTAACAACAACTACCCCTTTAACAACAATTTCCCCTTTAACAACAACTACCCCTTTAATAACAACTACCCCTTTAACAACAATTTCCCCTTTAACAACAACTACCCCTTTAATAACAACTACCACTGAGACAACTAACTCAACAACAACTACCCCTTTAATAACAACTACCCCTTTAGCAACAACTACCCCTTTAACAACAACTACCCCTTTAATATCAACTACCCCTTTAACAACTACCCCATTAACAACAACTACCCCTTTAATAACAACTACCACTGAGACAACTAACTCAACAACAACTACCCCTTTAATAACAACTACCAACGAGACAACTAACTCAACAACAACTACCCCTTTAATATCAACTACCCCTTTAACAACAACTACCCCTTTAATATCAACTACCCCTTTAACAACAACTACCTCTTTAACAACAACTACCCCTTTAACAACAATTTCCCCTTTAACAACAACTACCCCTTTAATAACAACTACCACTGAGACAACTAACTCAACAACAACTACCCCTTTAATAACAACTACCAACGAGACAACTAACTCAACAACAACTACCCCTTTAATATCAACTACCCCTTTAACAACAACTACCCCTTTAATATCAACTACCCCTTTAACAACAACTACCCCTTTAATAACAACTACCCCTTTAATAACAACTACCACTGAGACAACTAACTCAACAACAACTACCCCTTTAATAACAACTACCACTGAGACAACTAACTCAACAACAACTACCCCTTTAATAACAACTACCCCTTTAGCAACAACTACCCCTTTAACAACAACTACCCCTTTAATATCAACTACCCCTTTAGCAACAACTACCCCTTTAACAACTACCCCTTTAACAACAACTACCCCTTTAATAACAACTACCCCTTTAGCAACAACTACCCCTTTAACAACAACTACCCCTTTAATATCAACTACCCCTTTAGCAACAACTACCCCTTTAACAACTACCTCTTTAACAACAACTACCCCTTTAGCAACAACTACCCCTTTAACAACTACCCCTTTAACAACAACTACCCCTTTAATAACAACTACCTCTTTAACAACAATTACCTCTTTAACAACAACTACCCCTTTAATATCAACTACCCCTTTAACAACAACTACCCCTTTAACAACAACTAACTCTTTAACAACAACTACCCCTTTAGCAACAACTACCCCTTTAACAACTACCCCTTTAACATCAACTACCCCTTTAGCAACAACTACCCATTTAATATCAACTACCCCTTTAACAACAACTACCCCTTTAACAACTACCCCTTTAACAACAACTACCCCTTTAACAACAACTACCTCTTTAACAACAACTACCTCTTTAACAACTACCCCTTTAACAACAACTACCCCTTTAACAACTACCCCTTTAACAGCAACTACCACTTTAACAACAACTACCCCTTCAACAACAACTACCTCTTCAACAACAACTACCCCTTTAATAACAACTACCACTGAGACAACTAACTCAACAACAACTACCCCTTTAATAACAACTAACTCAACAACAACTACCCCTTTAATAACAACTACCCCTTTAGCAACAACTACCCCTTTAACAACAACTACCCCTTTAATATCAACTAGCCCTTTAGCAACAACTACCCCTTTAACAACTACCCCTTTAACAACAACTACCCCTTTAATAACAACTACCCCTTTAGCAACAACTACCCCTTTAACAACAACTACCCCTTTAATATCAACTACCCCTTTAATATCAACTACCCCTTTAGCAACAACTACCCCTTTAACAACTACCTCTTTAACAACAACTACCCCTTTCGCAACAACTACCCCTTTAACAACTACCCCTTTAACAACAACTACCCCTTTAATAACAACTACCTCTTTAACAACAGTTACCTCTTTAACAACAACTACCCCTTTAATAACTACCCCTTTAACAACAACTAACTCTTTAACAACAACTACCCCTTTAGCAACAACTACCCCTTTAACAACTACCCCATTAACAACATCTACCCCTTTAATAACAACTACCCCAGAAACAACCAACTCAACAACTACCCCTTTAACAACAACTACCCCTTTAACAACAACTACCCCTTTAATAACAACTACGACCGAGGCAACTAACTCAACAGCAACTACCCCTTTAATAACAACTACCACCGAGACAACTAACTCAACAATAATTTCTGCAACTACCCCAGCAACACCAAACTGGAACACAACAACCAACTCCACAACCCGTCCTCAGCACATCCAGCAGTTCAGGTACAGCAGAGCTGTTAGAATTCACTGATACAGCCAGCTCTCCTCTTGACAAACGCATGAAACAAAACAAATGATTCCAGCCTTTCCTGCCTAAATCTTATAGAAATTGTTCTACTGACTTTAATCACACGTGCCGTACTGTGCTTTCTCTTTTGATGCCCAAATACAAAATCTCACAATCTGGGAGAACCACCCATACCAAAAACTTGCATTACGGTGATTGGTTTCGAAGATCAGAACTATCAAATGATTTGTTTTGTATTGTGATGCTTACAAAACTAATAGTTTGCACCACTGTATACACCTAATAATCACACGAGAATTTACAGTAATTGTATAAAACACAATCAACTGGGTCATTGTTGTACTTATGCAAAAACACCCTGTGTGTCACGCACGCAGAGGGAAATAAACTCATTCTCTCTTTTCTGCAGGCTTTCCACAGCGGAAATAATCGGCCTTTCCTGTTCAGCTTTGCTGTTCATACTAACGTTTGTAGTTGTATATTTTGTTTGGAAAAATGGACAAGTACGTATGTTATATATTTTTCTATTTCTTTAGGCATTTTTTTTTTTAAAAAGTGTGTCTTTCTGCTTGTCTTTCTTTCCAGTTACAATATTGTCTTGCTAAATAATGACTTGCACTTCAATTTAGCTATGAAGCCAGCATAGTTTTCATGACGATATGCAATATTAATACTGTACTACTACGATAATAATAATAATAATAATAATAATAATAATAATAATAATAATAATAATAATAATAATAATACCCTTTTCTTTACTTTCAGTGAACTCTAATGAAGGAGAATAGAGCAATGAGATGACCTGTAGAGAGGTATTCTGATGTTAATGAATCCTTCATAGGCCATATAAAATGAACATACTGCTCCCATGCAAGTGTAAACAAGCACTTGTAAAAGTTACTGAAGCACAGTCTCTCAACACAAAGAAAGCATGGTCAATTATATGCAGTTCTTCAGGCATTACAAAAATGGGTATTTCTGCCCATCTGTACGTAACCAAAGGACACTGACATAAAGCACTAGGGATATACTTGAATCAGTAAATAGTCTTCCCCCATTATCTTTTACAGCGCTCTTTTGAGAACCTCACACCAGATATCACAGACTTGTGAAATGACACGTCATCATCATCATCATCATCATCATCATCATCATCATCATCATCATCATCATCATCATCAGCATCATCATCATCATCAGCAGCAGCATCATTATCATCATCATCATCATCATCATCATCATCAGCTCACTGGCAGTAACTAGAGTACACTGTTTGAGTGGCTCACTTGACCTCTTAGTGCTGCACATCCAGTCCATTGCTACACAAGACGATATAATCAGGCTTACGAGGACTTCAGTGAGATACCATTTCAAATCGCTCAACAACCTGCGAGTCTGCAACTGGAAACGACCTGTTCATTCATCTGCCGTGTGTAACAGAAGTGGGTAAAGGAACCTATGTGATACTCCGAGGATTGCACGCGGGTCAGGGGTGATGGTCATGCTGAATTGTGGGTTAGCTAATCAGAAGACCCTTCATTAACCTAGACATGCCTGAATTGTAATTCCAAGTGACCTATATGTAGGGCAATATGAAATGCACCTGAGTCACTTTAAATAATGCATTGGAAAATGCCTTGGTTTTAACCCTTGATATAGCCTGGATTTGGCTAAACTCCATATTCCTCAAATCAGAAGTGGGTGAACTCAGTTTATCCATGTTTAACCTCAACTATGCTGCTGTTTTTCATGAGTTTTCAGATCAATAAACGAAAATACATTTACAAAAAGGTTCCAGATGTGAGTTTCTTTTAGGTGAGAAAGGAAATAAGCAAGTGGCACAGGGCTGGCACTCAGGGGAATTGAGTTTAGCTTTCATTGAATCACTAAGAACACAAAACAGAGTGATTCTTGTGCAGAGGGTGCTGCTGTGTTACTCAGGACTTTGGGTATGGGGAAGGAAATGAAATGTCATTGTTTTCTCTATGAAAAGAGAGGTTTGGGCCAATCTGATTGGCAAATCTCTTTTTCCCGTGCAATGGAGTTGTGCAAATGGCAAGATCTTAATTTTACTGGCAAGGCTACAAGTTTACCATATCAGCCTCATATCAAAACATCTAATAAACACTTGATTTGTATTCACAGCACTTCAGACAGGTGATAAGCGTTGTGCCAAGGACAATGAAATCAAGCTTATTTTTGAGTAGCTTACACACATACACTACTTCCTCTTCTCACAATGATGGAAGACCCTTTTATTTTATTTGCAACACACTTCTCAATATATGTACATTTTGCTAAAAAGTATATGTATATATAATATTTATTCATACACAGGTGGCCAGATTCAAATGCAATTACAGGACCAAGTTTGTAGCGATCGGCTGGATAAAGGAATCAGTGACTATCCAGCGTCAATATGATCCATACTACAGGGACCATGTGAAATACTGGGGTGAAGATCTGCACCACTCTGTTCAGAACCGACAGCCCCCCAGACAAATGACAGGATCTCCATCAGTGACAATAAAACTGGAAGAGTGTTCACAGCAACTGTGAGGGATCTGAGAGAAGAGGATGAAGGATGGTACTGGTGTGGAATAGAAAGAACTGGCGATGATGAAGGCACTTCTGTGTATCTCACTGTCAAAGGTAACGACCTTCCTAACTATAGTAATATCAGATTCAGTTTACCAGGCATAAATAATTGTATCAGATTTATTTATTTAAAAAGATCAACACCTATTTAAATCTCCAATAAGCATCTTGGTGTTGAATCGTAGCTCATTTGAAGAGCAAGGCATGTGAAATCAAGTATTAGCAGTGTTCTAGTGATTGAGTCCTTACAATGAGATAATTGATGAACACAACATATTCAGCTGATCAAGGTAAACATACAGAACCGAGATTTCTAGATTATTTCAGTTTGAAATGTTCATATCTTTAAACAGGAAGTTTGAAACCGACTCCTTTGAGAAGATCAACAACACCAACCACATCAACTTCAATAGAAAGAACAGCAACAACCACTGAAGCCACTGTGAATACCACAGTACCACCGTCTTCCACGAGCAGGTGACATGTACACCCCTGTGCCACAGCAGTTTAATCCACACCTCGAGTGAATTCAAAATGAATCGGGTACTAAATGAAAGAGAAAATTAATGCAATAAAATACATGATGATGGTTTGTGCTTCAGAAACTTAAAGTCTTAATTCAAATTGAAACTGCAAAGGGATTTGAGCTTTCAGGGTGGCTGTCCAAGGCAAGGGCTATGAAAGCTTCAAATCACAAACACTGTTCTGTTTGCAGCACACCAGATTAACACACGGAAATGTGCAGTGTTGCATATTACTAATTCTTTTTATGACCACATCCATTTACTAGGCTAGGCTTGATATGGTTCCAGAAAGTCACCCAATCTAAATCTCATGATTAATATCCACCTCTCTCGTGTATAAATTGCAGTTAAACTAGCCTGTAAATTGTCATTTAATCTCAAACACCACCCCCTGATTTTGTGGAACTGGAAGTGCAAAGCTATTCCAATTGGCTAGTTGACTTTTCTATTCGGTTTTATCTGCTTCCCAAATGCTCAATGTGATCTATGTGGTAATTCCACATGACCACTGTCATTGTACCTGTTTATTGGGTCTGTTTACCTGTAAGGAAACTCATTTGATGTCTGTAAATGAGAATGGTGAATGATGGGTATAACCGGATAATCTACAATCGAAAGCACTTGGGTCCCTGCAAGCAACATGGAAGATAAATGTACTTACACATGACAATAAATAGGGTAAAAGCTTAATAACATACTGAGTACATCTTAATATGCACTGCTATTCACCATACTGGTTTTAATTTGCAGTTAAGATAGATCCCTACTTCGTAGGAAACGTGTTTGTCCTATTTAATATATAAAGCGTCTTTATTGTGTGTCTGTTGCTTGGAATCATTGGAGAGTCATGTTAGGAGGCTGTGTGGTCCAGTGGTTAAAGAAAAGGGCTTGTAACCAGGAGATCCCCGGTTCAAATCCCACCTCAGCCACTGACTCATTGTGAGACTCTGAGCAAGTCACTTAACCTCCTTGTGCTCCGTCTTTCGGGTGAGATGTAATTGTAAGTCACTCTGCAGCTGATGCATAGCTCACACACCCTAGTCTCTGTAAGTCGCCTTGGATAATAATAATGTTGGGGGCGTGGCTTCGTCATGGTCAACCCAGCTGACTGGCATAGCCCAAAGAAGTAACTATGATCCAGAGGCCGAACTGGGACGAATAACTTATTCTAATGAATTATAAACTTAATTGGGCATGCTTTATCAAATTGCATTGAATTGCATTGTTTTGCAGAGTTGCTATGTGGTTGACACTAAAAAAAGGAAGGAAATGAAAAACCTCAGGTTGAAGAATGTTTTTCATGCCTGCACACATACCAGCGTCTGAAATGAAGCTCCTCATACTTCTGGCTATTCTGTCAGGTAAACTCATTTCACGATTTATTTTTCACTATTTTACAATGACAGGGAAGGACAGTTTAAGTATTTCCGTGTCATATTGTGATATTGTTAAACAGGGAGAGTAGTAGGCCGTGTTTCTGAACAAGCTGTTCATTAATAAACGTGTCTGCATTTCTGTTCTCATGACCTGCATATTAAGTTCCATTGTACTGTAGCTGAGCGCTTATCATTTGTTAAATACAGTATATCATTTATGAATCTGGGATCCAAAGAAATGCCCTTTTATTGACCAAAGTGAGGAGATCGTTATTGTAGCACTGTGGTTAATGCTTGAGGACCTTGCAGCTCTTATCAGCATTGACGATGCATTTTTGGTATTTGCCCACTTGCTCACTCAGTCATGATGGTTCTCCACCTATTTACAGCCCTTCACTTCTGGCTTGAAGAAAACAAGAGCTGTCCTTTCGAGACCCTTTTAAAGCATGTGACCAGGGTTAATTTATAATGAATCAATTATTATTATTATTATTATTATTATTATTATTATTATTATTATTATTATTATTATTATTATTATTATTGCAGTTGTATACAAAAAATACATATCAAGAATTACAGTACAATTAAGAGCAATATATAAAATACAATGACTTCAGTCCTAATAAGAGCAAATGCAAAATACAGTATGATTTGATATCAGGGTAGTTCAAGAGCAGGGAACACTGTTGATAGTTACATTAGGGTTGGATACGAGTGCAAGTGAAATACAAAATTGTACAGATTGGGTTAAGTGCAGGATTAAATACAGTAAAATACCCCAGCCCTGTCATATCTAGCACATACTTCATTTTAAACAATCTGTATTTATTAAAACCCAAACAAGATACAAAAACTATTTACAGGTGCAAAGCCTCAGCCTTGCCACAATGCCTAATTCAGGATGTTGTCTGCCACATATATACTGTACTCTGTACTACACACTTTGATACTATTGGAGATTAGATAAAGGGGCATTCCGAACAGAAAATAGGAGGCACATTTTTACACAGAGAATTGTGAGGGTCTGGAACCAACTCTCCAGTAATGTTGTTGAAGCTGACACCCTGGGATATTTCAAGAAGCTGCTTGATGAGATTCTGGGATCAATAAGCTACAAACAACCAAATGAGCAAGATGGGCCGATTAGCCTCCTCTCGTTTGTAAACTTTCTTAACTACAGGGAACATTAAAAGTGAAAGAATTGTGAATGTTTATTCGATCTACAATGTTTGCATTTGTTTTCTTATTCTTCATGGAATATTTAAGTCCAAAATGTCTTTTTTGATTAAAAGGAGTTTTATCTAAAATAAATCTATTTGCATGTTACTTTGAACAGACAGATGGTCATTCTTTTGGAACCCTATATCAGAGAATGACACACATATATAATCAGCTAATGTATAAAACGGCAATCTATAGAAAAGTATTTTTATTGATGAAAGCGTGACTGTAACTAATATAGCAACGAGGTGTCCTGAACATTAGTTTGTGTGGTTGAGAGTTCTGTGTTTGGTTATTAAACCGATGTTAGTAAAGCAAGGAAACATACATTTTTACATGCAAGCAAGCATACATTTTTACATGGATAAAAACAGCATGCAAAAATGTACTTCCACTTTCTCTACACAACTAATAGATATGTTTGTGGTAACACTGACACTGATTCACAAAACCTGACTGCATGTTTTATTTATTATAGATTATAGGGTTTTTTTCTAGATGATTTATTTTTTTCAATAAACGAGCTGGCGTCAGTAAAATCTAACTACCACGAAACACGTATTGATATAAACAGCACACGACAATGACACCGTTTGCTTTTGCTCTCACAGCTCAACATTAAAACTGTAATGGTTTGGGTCACACTGGGTCCTATGTATAAAACATCATTGGATGTTTTAATTATTGACTGTTTTTACCAGACGGTTTTCCTGAATAAAAAGGGTTTGGCATTACAACTGTTCTCATTGTCTTTACAATGCCTAATTCAGGATGTTGTCTGCCACATATATACTGTACTCTGTACTACACACTTTGATGCAGGTGCTGCAGCCCTTTCTGGACCAGACCAGGTGAATGGCTTGCTTCAGGAATCAGTGACTATCCAGTGTCGTTATGGCAAAGACTACAAGGACAGAGTGAAATACTGGTGTAAAGGACAGCTTCGTATATCCTGTATCACTCTGATAAGTACTGATGCCCTCCAGACAAACGACAGGATCTCCATCAGAGATAATAAAACTGAAGGAGTGTTCACTGTAACTATGAGGGATCTGAGAGAAGAGGATGCAGGACGGTACTGGTGTGGAATAAAAAGAAGTGGCTATGATGAAGTCACTTCAGTGTATCTCACTGTCAACAAAGGTAATCAAATGTCTTACTGTAACGATACCAGATATAGTTAACTGTGATACTGGTGTGCAATTAAAAGAACATTGATACCAGATTAGGGCAATGCAGTTCACCTCACTGTCAAAGGTACGAAACCCCTTCCTAACAGCAGAAATATCAGATTACTTGAGTTTAGTTAAATGTCACTGTGATTTACACGCAAGTCTAAGAAAGCAAGCAAACAGGAAACTGAGGAAACAAATACACACACGAAAAACAGATCGTAAACACAAAATACAAGACGTTATAAATAAAGAAAGAAATAAAGGTAACATACAATTGAAATGCTTCATGCTCTTCAGTGCTCTAGTGAACGAGTTCTTGCAATGAGATCATTTATTAAAGTGTGAAATGTTGAGATTATCAAGACAAGACTAATCTGTCAGGATTCCCACATTCCTACAGTTTTAATTGTTCATGCATTTTAACAGGAACGTTGAAACCAACTACAACAACACCAACAACAACAGAAAGAACAGCCCCAGCCACTGCAAGCACTGCTGTGAACACCTCTTCATCTCCTGGACAAACAGGACACATTACTCCACAGTACAGTCTCACTTCTATACTGCGAATCAGCTTGATAGGCGTGAATTATCAGTGTATTATACACTGACTTTACTGAGGACATGAGAATGAAAATCACATGGCAGTTGTCTCAGGATCTCTGCATTTCCATTAGGCTGGGTGATCTTGAGACACGTATTTGAGGTTCTCTGTATTTCTCTTTGGTTGCGTGATGTGTAATGTCTTGAAGGATAGTTGAATGGTAAGAGGTGTGCCTACGAGCGGTGAGGGTCATGTTTCATGTCCAGACCCTGCTTCTCCACTGTATTCAACAGACTGCGATGCCAATCCATTACAATTCAATCCTCTGAGAAGTAGAGGCAGTATGAAGACACACAGGCTAGTCTGAACATTGGTCATAGAAAGTTACTGTTTTCTTTGTACTGTTTCTACACAGATCAGAATTTTCATTTTCATTTGGTTATTTTTTTCTTTTCTTTTCCATGTCCTCAGTGAACCACTTCAGTATAAAGCAGGGATTGTATTTTGAAGTTTTGAATAGGCATACACTTTAAAGAGGGACATGACTGTAAAGCCTGCATTTGCTTGTCTCTAAAGGGATTTAATATTTTAGGGCTGTATTTTCAGATTTCCTTGAAACTAGCTAACTTACTGGTACCACAGTAGTTTAATCCACACCTCGAGTGAATTAAAAATGAATCATGATGATGGTTTGTGCTTCAGAAACGTAAAGTCTTAATTCAAATTGAAACTACAAAGGGATTTGAGCTTTCGGGGTGGCTGTCCAATGCAAGGGCTAGGAAAGCTTAAAATCACAAACACTGTTCAGTTTGCAATATACCAAATTAACACATGGAAACGTCCAGTGTTGTGCATTACAAATGATTTTTATGACCAACCATTTAATTAATAAATACAGTATATGCATATAGCTGTCTCACTAGCACTAATACATATAGCTCAAACATTATTGTGAGACATAACAATGTGGCACCTAGGCTCAAACAGAAATCAGATAAGGATCAGCTCCCTAATGTTCTTGGAGATAGCTCAGGTATGGAGGTGGTCTGTCGTCAGGTGAGGATTCAGGTAACTTGTCTCGCTTGCACTAATGAGTGCCTGTCTTATATAACCTACCTACCTGCATGTGTGTGAAGCTGAACTTTGTGAGCTCTGCTTACACTCTGTTTTCCTAACACTATCCAAACACTGTCAGTTTCATGGGGTGAGCTGCAATGTTGTTCCAGACACAGTAGGTACATCTCTTCTACACAAGGTCCAATGTACCTCACTTTATCAATTCCTTGTTCTTCTGTATGCTGGGTTGGTTGAGTTGGAAGACATCCTCCCATCTTGCAGCTGTGTGAGCCACAGTGTTCTCCAGTGTGCTCACAGTATTTGTTTAACCTTTATTGACCCCTACGTACCTGTTAACCGGACTATGGTTGTTTTTGCAATTCAATACCTCTTTTAATTCCATGGTTGAATTGTATCTGTTGGTTTTTTAATGTACTTTAATATGGTTTTTAAACCTAACCACATCTTTCCATTGCACAGCTTTGATATCTGGTCTTACCTTCGCTGGATCCTGTTTGTTTTAATGCTGGCTTGTCCTCTTGTGGTGCAATTATGGGATTGTCAACGCAAGCATGGATGGTAAGGCTGGGACAGATACTGAGAATTATCTAATTGAGCAGATGCTCTCAAGGCAGAAAGTTTTGATTTAGATCATGAAAAAAGCATCACTTACAGGACAGGTAGGGAATTATTATTATTATTACATTTCTTAGCAGACGCCCTTATCCAGGGCGACTTACAATTATTACTATCGCATTATTTTTACATATAATTACCCATTTATACAGCTGGGTTTTTACTGGAACAATCTAGGTAAAGTACCTTACTCAAGGGTACAACAGCAGTGTCCCCGACCGGGGATTGAACCCTCGACCCTCTGGTCAGGAGTCCAGAGCCCTAACCACTACTCCACACTGCTGCTGTAAAACAAGTCTCCTCAATGTAATATAGGAGGTAGCGAAACCAACGCACTGTGCTGAGAGGGCATGGCTGAGATGGTGGAGCAGACAGAAGAATTGTCATTCAATTAAGTCAGCTGCTGGAGAGAGTTCATTTAAATTTTAATCACAATGCTTTTTACATGGAAAAACATATCTTAAACAAATGGGACATTTTGTTAAAGTTTGTGATAATAAGTGGTTTTGTTTAACAGTATGTATGTGTTTTCTAATGACCGTTTACTATTCCCCCCCAGTTATCCTGAACTCAACAGTACTGGTGAATGATGGGTATAACCGGATAATCTACAATCGAAAGCACTTGGGTCCCTGCAAGCAACATGGAAGATAAATGTACTTACACATGACAATAAATAGGGTGAAAGCTTAATAACATACTCAGTACATCTTAATATGCACTGCTATTCACCATACTGGTCTTAATTTGCAGTTAAGATAGAGCCCTACTTCGTAGGAAACATGTTTGTCCTATTTAATATCAAAAGAAAGTGTCTTTATTGTGTGTCTGTTGCTTGGAATCATGGGACAGTCATGTGATCATGTGAGTTACAGGAGACACACTGGCTGACGTGCAAAGGCAGGAATTCCAGTGTAAGAACTACGTCTCCCAGCAGCCTTTGAACTCCCTATCAATCAATGTGTCTCCTCAAGAGTCATGTGATTAAAATATAACCAATGAAAGCTTAATATTTACTTGCAACACCTGGTTTGGTACTGCTCATGTTTTTTTTTTATCCCATTTTATATTAACAATAATTAAAAGGAATTTCATTGTAAATAATGAAGTGATTAACTGGAATCGTATCTGTTTTCCAGCAATAACAGGGGATAGTAATTTGTTCAGGATTAAAGCAAGGGTTACAGTAATAAAATACAATTCTACAAAAGCGCTTATAATATAACATACCTATATTTCTGGTCATTATTGTTTGGTTAATATTTAGCATTACCTTTTTTTGGGGGGTGACAGAGAGTTTTGTTAATCGGATAATGTCATTTTGTTTTTAATTTAAAAAATCTGAATATAATGGTAAAAAAAGCAATTCATTTATTTATAGTTTCCCCCCCCTGGTGTTGCACAAAGCTGCTAACACATTTAAATCTATACCCTAGTTAAGGGAAAATGTATCCCTAAGGATTCTACTTAAACTTAATACTGAAGACGCTTCATGCAGATATCCACCAACTCAGTGCTTTGTTTTGTACACAGAGTGACAGACAATAAACTTCAGTGGTGACTTCCAAGATTGGAGGCACATGAACTATTGTACAGTATCAGTCTGGGTAGAATCCATTGCAGAAACACTTACTGTATTAAAATGAAGAGCAGACGCCTCCCCCCAGTGCATCTGCTCTGAATGATGTATGTGTTCTGTATCAATGTGGTTTTGAAAAAAAGGAAGGATATGAAAAACATATTCTTTTTCTCAGAAATAAGGAAGCTTTTACTCAGCCAGCTTGTACACTGGTTCTCTGTGTGTAAAATGAAGTTCCTCGTACTTCTGGCTGCTCTGTCAGGTAAAGGAAACTGGTTTAATTTGTATTTGTGTTACTATAACGGAATGATAGTTCACAGTTTTTTTTGTGTATTACAGAGCTATTGTCGTTATCGAAGTGTAAATGTTTCTGATCCCAGATTGAATGTATGGTGTGATTGTCTTTTAGAGTGATGTTGTTTTTAGAGATGTGAAATTATTGCTGTCAGCTTTTGGTCATCTTGCCAGGACACTCAGGCCTCGTTTCAATGGGCTTTTCCTGGTTTAAGAATAAATAAATACATACAAAAATAAATACATTGTGATATTGTTAAACTGGGAGCATGTATATGTGTTATCAGAACTAACAGACTCCTTTAGATCCTTGGTTTATGTATAGCAAATGGAATTATCTTTACATCAAGCTGAGCGATAAGTACAACAAACAGATTTAGATTGAGTTTAAACTGTTTTAAGTTGTGAAAGAGGCAGCTTGTCTTTTGTCACATGTACGTTTTATGGTGTGATGCATCCATAACTACAGGAAACATTAAAAGTGAAAGAATTGTGAATGTTTATTCGATCTACAATGTTTGCATTTGTTTTCTTACTCTTCATGGAATATTTAAGTCCAAAATGTCTTTTTTGATTAAAAGGAGTTTTATCTAAAATAAATCTATTTGTATGTTACTTTGAACAGACAAATGGTGATTCTTTTGGAACCCTATAGCAGAGAATGACACACATATATAATCAGCTAATGTATAAAACGGCAATCTATAGAAAAGTATTTTTTATTAATGAAAGTGTGACTGTAGCTAATATAGCAACGAGGGGTCCTGAACATTAGTGTGTGTGGTTGAGAGGACTGTGTTTGGTTATTAAACTGATGTTAGTAAAACAAGGAAACATACATTTAAACATACAAGCAAGCATACATTTTTACATGGATAAAAACAGCATGCAAAAATGTACTTCCACTTTCTCTACACAACTAATAGATATGTTTGTGGTAACACTGACACTGATTCACAAAACCTGACTGCATGTTTTATTTATTATAGATTATAGGGTTTTTTTCTAGATGATTTATTTTTTTCAATAAACAAGCTGGCGTCAGTAAAATCTAACTACCACGAAACACGTATTGATATAAACAGCACACGACAATGACACCGTTTGCTTTTGCTCTCACAGCTCAACATTAAAACTGTAATGGTTTGGGTCACACTGGGTCCTATGTATAAAACATCATTGGATGTTTTAATTAGAGACTGTTTTTACCAGCCAGTTTGCTTGAATAAAAAGGGTTTGGCATTACCACTATTCTCATTGTCTTTACAATGCCTAATTCAGGATGTTGTCTGCCACATATATACTGTACTCTGTACTACACACTTTGATGCAGGTGCTGCAGCCCTTTCTGGACCAGACCAGGTGAACGGCTTGCTTCAGGAATCAGTGACTATCCAGTGTCGTTATGGCAAAGACTACAAGGACAGAGTGAAATTCTGGTGTAAAGGACAGTATCGTATATCCTGTACCACTCTGATAAGTACTGATGCCCTCCAAACAAACGACAGGATCTCCATCAGTGATAATAAAACTGAAGGAGTGTTCACTGTAACTATGAGGCAGCTGAGAGAAGAGGATGAAGGATATTACTGTTGTGGAATACGAAGTAAACCTCTGTCTCTAGATGAAGTCACTTCTGTGTATCTCACTGTCAACAAAGGTAATCGAATGTCTTACTGTGGCGATACCAGATATAGTTAAAAATGGTAACGGGCCCCGTTCACAATGCTTTAAGTTACACAAAGATTGTTATTCTGAATAAAATATAATTTGATATTCACAAAACTTCTATATTATTGGTGGATTCATTAACAACAGTCCAGAACAGTTTCATGGTTACCAAGCGCTACTTTATTCATAGAAGCAGGCTTATAAAATCATATTTGAAATGACTCGTGAGTTACAGCTTTGTGAATGAGGCCCCAGAGTAAATGGTCTTACATTGATAAAAAGCCTATTTAATGTTTCTGTAATTTAAAGAACAACAGCAACAACAAACACACAGAAACTTGGATTGTACTGCTGGACAAGCAGAATGTGACAAGAAAAACCAAACAGAGAACTACAACATAACCACAATATTTAAACCTAAAAAATGAAATGTGCATAAAAAAACTAAACAATACCTTGATGATAGGAATCTTATTTTCAATTGTACTAAGATATACAACTCTAAAGAAAATATATGACTGATTTCAGGATCTCAGGAAGGAGGGAAACGTTACCTTATATAGAACTTTCAATCTGCAGCTTAATTCCAAGATATCTTATTGTAACGTTTTGTAAAATCAGGCTCACATCTCTGTTTCTTCATATTTATTTATTAGCAACACTATATTACACTTGTGTGACTATAATGTATAACAAGAAAGATTTTACTACTTTTGTGCCCCTTCAGACATTGTGACTGGCTGGATTCAGGGACTGGTGACTGTCCAGTGTCGTTATGATAAAGGCTTTAATAACTATGTGAAATACTGGAGTAAAGGAAGTATTTTTAAAGACAGTACTGTTCTGGTGAAAACTGATGAGACCAAGACACCAAACAGGATCTCCATCAGTGATAATAAAACTGAAGGAGTGTTCACTGTAACTATGAGGGATCTGAGAGAAGAGGATGAAGGACGGTACTGGTGTGGAATAAAAAGAATTGGCTATGATGAAGGCACTTCTGAGTATATCACTGTCAACAAAGGTAATCGAATGTCTTACTGTAATGATACCAGATGTAGTTTACTGTGGTACTGATGTGGAATTAAAAGAACATTGATACCAGATTAGGACAATGCAGTTCACCTCACTGTCAAAGGTACGAAACCCCTTCAGTTTAGTTAAATGTGACTGTGATTTACACGCAAGTCTAAGAAAGCAAGCAAAAAGGAAACTGAGGAAACAAATACACACATGAAAAACAGATCGTAAACACAAAATACAAGCCGTTATAGATAGGAAAGGAAACAAAGGTAACAATTGAAATGCTTCATGCTCTTCAGTGCTCTAGTGAACGTGTTCCTGCAATGAAATCATTTATTAAAGTGTGAAATGTTGAGATTATTAAGACAAGATTAATCTGTCAGGATTCCCACATTCCTCCAGTTTTAATTGTTCATGTATTTCAACAGGAACTTTGAAACCAACCGCTAAGACAACAACAACAACAACAACAACAACAACACCAACTGCTACAACACCAACACCAACAACAGAAAGAACAGCCCCAGCCACTGCAAGCACTGCTGTGAACACCTCTTCATCTCCTGGACAAACAGGACACACTACTTCACAGTACAGTCTCACTTCTATACTGCGAATCAGCTTGATAGGCGTGAACTATCAGTGTATTATACACTGACTTTACTGAGGACATGAGAAAAAAATCACATGGCAGTTGTCTCAGGATCTCTGCATTTCCATTAGGCTGGGTGATCTTGAGACACGTATTTGAGGTTCTCTGTATTTCTCTTTGTTTGCGTGACGTGTAATGTCTTGAAGGATAGTTGAATGGTAAGAGGTGTGCCTACGAGCGGTGAGGTTCATGTTTCATGTCCAGACCCTGCTTCTCCATTGTATTCAACAGACTGCGATGCCAATCCATTACAATTCAATCCTCTGAGAAGTAGAAGCACTATGAAGACACAAAGGCTAGTCTGAACATTGGTCATAGAAAGTTACTGTTTTCTTTGTACTGTTTCTACACAGCTCAGAATTTTAATTTGGTTATTTTCTCTTCTATTTTCCATGTCCTCAGTGTACCACTTCAGTATAAAGCAGGGATTGGATTTTGAAGTTTTGAATAGGCATACACTTTAAAGAGGGACATGACTGTAAAGCCTGCATTTGCTTGTCTCTAAAGGGATTTAATATTTTAGGGCTGTATTTTCAGGTTGCTTTGAAACTGGCTAACTGGTTCTTCTCTATTATTTCTAGAGATGCCAGTAATTTACTGATAATTCTTTCAGTCATCTGTGGATGCCTGCTATTCTTGTGTGTGCTTTGTCTAATTATCAGGATGAAGATTAACAGTAAGTGACATTACAAAATACTCTCTTCGTTTGAATTGGATACTACTGTGTGAAGCAATCACAACACCATCATCAACCACAAATGTTGGAAATACCTCCCTGGGCTCTGGTGTACTTGAGCTTGATTTCTGACCCCACAGATGTTCATAATGTAGTACTCTCTGTCCGTGGACACTGACACAACCTGCATGCTGCATATCAATGAACCTGCAGCTTGACCCAATGAGAAATGATTTGAATCCACTCATTGTAGCTGGATGGCTATCATTGCTTATGCAGTTTTTAGTATTTCAAATGGGTTTCATGTAAATCATGTGATGCAAGACTGTAAAAATTCACAAAGAGGAACAGCTTGAAATGAAAGTTAAAAAAGTAACACTTTACATTAAGTGTCTATAATTACTGTGTATTTACATAGTAGTTACTTAGTAAAGACATGTGTACTTACACATAATTGCAATATTATTGTGCATAGTTACAATGTACGTGTGCATCTTTTTCCACAATATACTGTATGTGCGTACACAATTGTATCAGAAAAGGGTTAGGGTTAGGGTGCAAGAAGATGTACACATTAAGTACTATGCATAATAACATTGTAATTATGTGTAAGTGCACATGTATTACAAAGTAACTACTCTGTACATGCACATTAATTAGAGTCACAATGAAAAGTTTTCCCAATATTACCTTCCAAATGTTATGTTTTAGAATCCAAAAACCAATAACTTTAGACCTGCATAAGTAAATGATATTGCACTAAAAGGGATGATTTCAAGAACAGTTGGATAACTTTTGCAAACTTTAAAAGCTTTGCAAAGCACAGCTGAAGCATAGTCAGTCACACGTAGCAGAGGCAAGGATAGAGAAGTGTTACTAACACTGTGGCAACATGTATTACAGCAATGCATTTCTGAGAAAAAAACATGTGTCCTCATGAGTAAACAGGAAGATATCTTGTATTTGTCTGACCACATCTCCAAGTTTAGACCTCTCTACGCTGGCTTTACTGTACGCTTTAGAGCTGGATTTAAAGAGTAAGTAGCAGGGTTCGGAAAAATATAGAGTTACACGTCCCCACGTGTCGCTACAACTGTTTAAATAACATACCTGTCGTTTTCCTTTTTATTGTTAACATCCTGACAACTTCATACACTTATACCTTTAAAGTCTGTTTTAAAGCTCTTTTCAGAATGGCCGCTCTAGTGCACTGATAGCGTAAGGGTTATTGCCCACATTGTCAAACAGGTAACACAGCAATACCGATGCATGATGTGGTACGTAAATAAAATGTGATTTAGATGACAGATCTCAAACCCCATTGCACTAGAGCGGTCATTTTGAAAAGAGCTTTGAAACAGACTTTAAAGTTCTAAGTATAAAAAGTTGTTTCAGTTGTTTAGCAACATGTGGGGACGTATAACGATATGTTTTTCGGAACCCTGCAACTTCCTCTTTAAGATCCTGCTGTTCACCTGGCGCTTAGTGGTCCTCATGGAGAATTGTTAACTCTGTATGCCCCTTCTCGGGTCACAATGATGCAGGTTTGTTGGGATCTCCGAGGTTCAAATGAGTAGTAGGGGTGAAAGCACATTCTCCTACCCCTGCACCTAGTCTTTGGAATTGATTACAACCATTGGTCAGACAATCCCACTGTTTAAAATCCAACCTAAAAACCCTTTTATTAGCTGATTAACAAATGAATAGTTTTTAATAATGCTAAACTACTAGCCTTATTGTGTGCAGTGTTTTAATTTGGTCACCACTTTGCAAGGACACATTGCATGACCATGTAACAGGCGGTGTTGTGTGACACACTGCAGTTAAAAGCTCTAAAACCACTAATGCAGATGAGCCTGGCTCTTTTGCATTGTGTTAAGATGCTCGCTTGCTGTGCGCAGGGTAGCCAGTTCGCACCCAGCCTCCGCCCTGTTACAAAAACAAAAAACATAGTTTTAATTGTTACTACTTACAAGCTCCCAAATTAAATGTCTGACTTGTTTATTTCTGGTTTTGTTAATTATTTTGGATGGGTTTTTCCTGCAGGCTAATGACCTTCTGAAATACAAAGCTTTACAAATCCAGCACAGTATATAAACTGCTTTAAAGTAAAATACTTCATAACACTTTATGTATTTTTTATTTCAGGGGATAAACAAAAAGGGGCCATAAGGAGCAGCACACCAGTAAGACCCCCTCAATATTAACCTATTTTAAAATGTCAGTAGATGTTTATTGTACCAGATAAGTATTTAATTGATTAAATATTGAATAACAAATGTACTGGTATATACAAAGTGTTACCTTATAAATTATAGTACAAAATTCATATCCCATTATTAAATATGAGTAAATCTAAAATATATAGAGCAGTGTGGAGTAGTGGTTAGGGCTCTGGACTCTTGACCGGAGGGTTGTGGGTTCAATCCCCAGTGGGGGACACTGCTGTTGTACCCTTGAGCAAGGTACTTTACCTAGATTGCTCCAGTAAAAACCCAACTGTAAAAATGGGTAATTGTATGTAAAATAATGTGATATCTGTATAATGTGAAATAATGTATAATGTGATATCTTGTAACAATTGTAAGTCGCCCTAGATAAGGGCGTCTGCTAAGAAAATAATAAAGATAAATAAAATATTTATTTAGCAGTACAATTTCAAAAAACACATACTATAGCAATTCAAACTAATAATAATAATAATAATAAATAAAGCATGTTTCTTCCTTTAGCCTTCCGTAACATATACTACAGTAAGATTTCAGAACAATGCACAGACGCCAGCAGGTGACGGAATCTATGCAAATGTGAACCCTTCCCAGAGGCAAACCGAAGCACCGCAGAGGTCTGAGTCTGTGGAGTATTCCGTCCTTGCATTCTGATTCTGAGGACTGTTCCATTGATATTGACTTGACCAGCAGTCACACAGAGGCGCAGTTTGGAAAACACCAAGAGTCCAGTGGGGTTACTGTCATGGGGGAATGTCCCCAGAGTGCCTGGATGTAAATCCAGTCCTGGGACCCCTGCATGAAGTGCTTGAGTCACAGAAACTATACCTCCTTGTGTGAATAGCTGGGTATCAGGAAATGAACACGTTATCGTTAAGTGCACTGTAAATGGCATATAGCTGTTGCATTCAATATTATTTTCAATTAGTTAATAAATACAACACAGTAAATAGTGTGCCTTTTTAGATTTGTTTTCAGAGATACTCACCTCAGTCACCATGACAAAGTGGGTTATCAACTAAATGCTTTATTTCGGCAGTGGGTTCATTTTTCAGGATTTGGTTTGTATTGATGATTAATTCAATTGCTTTTTTATAGTTTATTTGTGTATGATATCTTAATCATTATTCAAGAATTGTATGACTTTTCTGACAATTCTATCGCCTGTGTAGCATTGATTTGGTTTAATCTGTTCATATCTCTGATCTATTGTATCTGTGTAGCTGTGCTACCAGGCCTAGTTGAAGATTACTGCTTTCACTATGCTAGTAACGCTTTTGTATCTCTGTCTTGATATACAACTTTTGTACATGCTGTTGAAATAAAATATATAAATACATAATAATTAGGTGTCATGGTTGTTGGTAAATTCTCAAACTGTATCAGTGATATAGATCCTGACTGTGAATTGGGTCACATTCAGTAATATTAAATATACTGCAGCCGGATGTCCTGTTGCTCTGCACATGCATATGGCCTATGATCAGTTTTTACTCTTTGGAGATTTCTAAACAATAACAGAGTTTAACCACATGTAAAATCATAATCTATTTATCTTTGGTTTCTGTGGAAACGGATCACAAGCAGCCATTGAACTTCCTCTTTCCTCTATGTGAAAAATAACATCTTCCAATCATGGTCTGATTGAGAGCACTGAACACTGATGACCTTACCCCCCCTCCCCCCGCCCTGCTCCCCTAGCTACACCACTGCTGCTGACCTTCAGCACATGTCCTCAGAATCCACTGACCAGGAAGTAGATTGAGAGACCGCCATGCTGGTTAAATGCTTTGACCACAGAAGGCTGTCCCAACACGCCAAAGCTTTATCGGGTTTCCTGACAGTAACTGAAATCTAAAAAGGAGAAGTACCCACATAGCACTGCTCTGTTACTGAATGCAGATTTTCAACTTGAACAGAACAATGATTGGGCGATGGGCTTTCCTGCTTTTTCTTCTGATTTTAGGTAAGAGATTGAGTTTAGTTTACAAGAAGGAACTACAGAGATCGAGTCATTAATCAAGCACCTCTTGTAAGAGTTAAATGGGTACATGTTACATGTGAGAGTGTGTGTGTGTGCTTGCGTGTGTATGTGTGTGTGCTTGCATGTGTTTTGTATCTTTTGATACAAAACACATGCAAAATGAACAGTAAAATTTTGGTATTTCCTTACAGATTCTTATTGTGTAACTGGGCAGAAACCATTTACATTAAAGGAAGGAGAATCAGTGACAATATTCTATCCTTTGGACCGTTTGTTTTATAATCAAGTGATGTTCTGTTGTAAAGTTATCAATCCTGCTGGAGACTGTGCCAACATTGCTATTTCACATGGTTTTGTGCATGAGGCATACCGTGGAAGAGTATCAATCACACAACATTTGGGAAGAATGTATGTAACAATCCATAACTTCAATAGTCAAGATGCTGGAATTTACAGATGTGGTCTGAACGAGAACGTGTATTTTTCTGTTGCCCTTTCTTTATTACCAGGTAAAGTATATTTATGTATTTATTTAGAAGGGGTTGATAGCACTGACTATGGTTATAAACTGGAGGCTTGACAACTCAGTTTAGATCATGTTAGGTTCCTGAGCAGCAAACAATGGCAGCAGTGAGGAACTTGATAATCTTGAGTAATGCATTGTTCTATGTTTCACTTCTTGATAATATTGCAACATCTGGACATTGGTTATTTTCTAAGAATGGAAACAATTAGCAGCAGCAAACGCTCGTTACCCTGTGTTTCACTGACAAGATAACACAATCAATATATACAATACAATAACAAGACAATACATGCATGTGTGTTTGCTGGTTCTGTTAATTGATTAGGCTCCAAACATATCTCTCTTTACTTTTCTTCCCATTTTATAATGCAGAGAATGTTCTTGATGTTAAAGATACTGTTCTTTTTATAAACCTTGCACCCTGTAGCCACGCAACTCAATACACTGATAACACTAATAACTTGGTGGTGATAGCTGGGTTAAATACTGTGGGCTCTAATTATGAAAAATGTAAAAGAATCTGTTTTTAAAGATTCTCTGTGGTTTGTAAAGTGAAAATGAACTTTTAACCCTCTCTCACTGTCCTTAAAATGCTATGAATGGGGCTGAATGTACAGCAGGAATTGTGTTTTCTGGTGAGCTTGTTTCACAGTCAGGGGTGTCTTGGTGAGGGAGCATTGTATTTAATTGTTGCTGTTTTTGAAATTCTCAGCACTGTTGAAATGAAATGGATCATACCCCTCAGTGCTGTGCTGGGATTGCTGGCCATCGTGCTGATTTCTACTGCATTCGTTATTGTAACGTTTAAGAAACAGAAGCAGAAGAGTAAGTCTTTTTTCAAGCGGGGAAATACAAGCTGTGCAAGCTAACCTTTTAAATCCACATGTCATCAGCAATGTGGTAGCCTGAGCCAAATGAGTATGGTCTCACATTAACTGTTTATAGCATGCATTGATTATTATCACTTTTTTTTCTAACCTAGCTTAACTGTGTATTGAATTAGCTCCACTATAGACTGATTTCAGGACACTTTTGTGTTGTTAATTTTTCTCCAACTCTGTTTTAACTAAAATGCTTATCATTGCTTGTATATTGAAATATTAAAATAATTGCAAATTCAACTAACACAAGAAACCAATGACCTTTCTTTTTCTTTTTAATATAGCAGTGCCGAGGAGTTCTGAAGATATCCCTCCTGTATGTAATGTATGTTCATTTATTCTTAGAATTATAATGTGAACTGAAATGTCATTTCTTTACATGATCACCATTATTCCAATCCTTATTCATATACAAAAAATATGTTCCTATTTGAAAAAATAGATACAAAAATAGGGCTTGCAATTATAAAGAATTATTTTTTTTAACACAAAGGTGTTAAATGAAAGAACACAGCAATCACAGTTTGTTGTACAGCAGCTGTGACAGCTGAAGTTATTTTGTTGTTGCAGATAATAATAATAATAATAATAATAATAATAATAATAATAATAATAATAATAATAATAATAATAATAATAATCTTTCCCAAAGCCTTGTATCACTTTTTTTCTATATTTGCATCTCCATTATAGTCCCCACTAATTATATTTGCTTCTTGTCTTGCAGCAGCCCAGTGTACCCATTACCTACTCCTCCATAGCATTCCACTCAGGACCACCCGAAGACCCCTCAATGCTCTACGCTAACCTGCGGGGTGTGGATCATCCGGAGTTCCATTCTGGATCAGTTCCAGTATCCGCAGGAACAGTGGAATATTCCACAGTCGCAATCAAATTCAAATAACCAACCAGAGAGTTTATTTATATGGGCATGTCTGTGACTACTAGTTTATTGTTTGCTAGTTTGTAGTCTATGCGTGCCACACTCTGTACACAGTCTGTAGTCTATGCGTGCCACACTCTGTACACAGTTTGTAGTCTATGAGTGCCGCACTCTGTACACAGTTTGTAGTCTATGCGTGCCACACTCTGTACACAGTTTGTAGTCTATGAGTGCCGCACTCTGTACACAGTTTGTAGTCTATGCGTGCCACACTCTGTACACAGTTTGTAGTCTATGAGTGCCACACTCTGTACACAGTTTGTAGTCTATGAGTGCCACACTCTGTACACAGTTTGTAGTCTATGCGTGCCGCACTCTGTACACTGTTTGTAGTCTATGCGTGCCACACTCTGTACACAGTTTGTAGTCTATGCGTGCCACACTCTGTACACAGTCTGTAGTCTATGCGTGCCACACTCTGTACACAGTTTGTAGTCTATGCGTGCCACACTCTGTACACAGTTTGTAGTCTATGCGTGCCACACTCTGTACACAGTCTGTAGTCTATGCGTGCCACACTCTGTACACAGTTTGTAGTCTATGCGTGCCACACTCTGTACACAGTTTGTAGTCTATGCGTGCCACACTCTGTACACAGTTTGTAGTCTATGCGTGCCACACTCTGTACACAGTCTGTAGTCTATGCGTGCCGCACTCTGTACACAGTCTGTAGTCTATGCGTGCCGCACTCTGTACACAGGAGTTGGGCAAAAACACAATTTCGATATAGGAACGATGGATTTCTAATGGAAGCTGAATAAATGACATGCATTATGTGATATATAAAATCTGCTTCTTCCTCTTGAAAATTAGGTTCAGCCTGATAGGCATGACACACTGATGGACGGCAGGTGCTTCCATATTCAAGACATAATTACACATGTTTCATATATTCCTAAATTGCTGATGCATTTCTGGCAGCTTTGTTCATAGGAGATATTGACAGTCCAGTCTTAGTTCACCTGAAACCTGTTTTTGGATCTAGGCTGATCAGGAAACTAGTGGTGCTCAGTGATATTATCTAACCTAGAATGTAAATCATATGAACATGTTAGTAGTAATAAATAACCTCACTCTCCTGACCACAGACCAACTACGTCCATGTATGGTTATATTGTATATGGTTCATTCCCTTCAGCACGGATGTGGGCTCAGTTCTAAGACAGAACAGAGATGTAATTTTAAAAAAATAGGGTTAGAAAAAAAAGAAACATTTTTATATTTTATTTTGATATCTAAATGTTTTATATTGTATTGAACAGAATTTGTCCCAAATCAATGGAAATAATTGTTAAAGCTTGAAGTCATGTGCAATTTTTACATTTTTAATAAAATATTTGTGTTAAGCAACCTGTGTATGCAGAATAAAAACTATATGTCCTTACTTCATGTAAATATTCCTCAGTTCCTCAATCTAATAAAATAGTGCTATTGATTTTACAAACAGTTCTTCGGCAAAGAACATACCTACAAACAAATATATTTTTTTAGATATGCTTTTTACATAAGCATTACGTTTATTTAATATTTATAACAATATTGAAAGAAGCACTTCAATTTGATTGGAAAAGGTTTTTTCATGCTTTATTGTTTGTTTAAACAGAAAGTAGACACAATTCCTAAAAAAGCAGTAGCAATAAAGATCTAGCACTATGAATCAGAAAATAAGCCATCTTTAATGCATGTTAATCTGTGTGTTTCAATAACACAACCATCCTTCAAACTGCAGAACATCCTGCTAAGTAGATTTAGTAAATGTAAGACATGGGTAAGTGTAACGAGATAGTAATTAATGCACCTAGTTAGTATTTCAAAGCGTGTTCCTACACTGAAACATTTGTCATTTATGTCTCCTTTTCGATTGCGAATCCTGTCTTATGCCTAAGCCAGGAGGTGACGGGTTAAGCGAACTCCACTGCCTTGGCTAGCCCCACTCGGTTGTTGCCTCTATCAAAGATAGAATAGTATTCCCTCATGAAAACTTCTCCCAGGATCCAGAAATCACCAGTATGACCGAAGCCACTTTTGCATAACCCACCACTGACCTGTTATTTGTGCCAATAAAACAAAAGACATTGTAAGCAGAGAGTTTCAATGCATCAACACTGCTGCTGACTCCTTCTACACATTCCATTGCCATCCATTACAAGTTTGTTCCAATTACTTGAGCTTTGGCTGTTCCCATTTGGGAGTCTTTATTTTTAAATGAATTAAATTCCCCAGTAAAGCCTTACATTTCTTGAATGCATTTAGTTTAAGTCCAGATAAGACATCCCACCGCTACCACCACATGTAAAGGTTCAGCTCCCCAAGCCTTTGCACAGAAGATGTCAGGGTTTGAAACAAATCTCCAAAGCACCTTCAGCCAAGCTGTTAGCTCCATATAATCTCCTGGTCTTTCTACATCTCTTCCCTTGTTACAGCCCCCTTTACAGCATAATTAAACATACCGGCATTGTGTAAGCATACGAAGGCATAGGGAAGTCCAATCCATTGATTGTGAAGACCACGTCAGGCATCTTATCTAGGTTATCGCAGCTGGCAGCATACTGTAATAATGAGAAAATGAGAAAGTCAATCCACAACATAGACAGGTCACCTAGGTTTCAGCACTGCGGATAGTGCAGCAGTACGCCTGGGCTCTTGGATGTTACATCGTGTTTATAAACAAAGTGGAAGTTCAGGTCACTTCACAGTCTACTTTACTTGTTTCTGCCTTCAACTTTATATTCAGATAGTGTTGGTTTGCATTCTCTGAACTGAACTGTAATGGCTTCAGATTGCTGCTGGCTCAGTGTATTGAAGAGAGCATTTTCGCACTGCAGATAATTGATCAGCATTGACAGAGTTTCTCTGTATTTATAGAGGAAGGGTTCTCTGTGTTGGATACATTTATACATTTATAGCTTGTACATGCTCTGCTCTATTTTAAGTAAGAAGCAAGCCTCTTAAGCCCTGTTTATGATAAGAATGTTAATTCTAAGCACTATCAGATTAAATATTGGGTAGGAATCTTAGTGTGGGGCACAGTTACCATTCCATTGGATTGCAGTGAAAGCCCGACCATTTTCATAATGCTGCTGATCGCATCACTACTGCCAATCATAAGTGAGGTTCCAGTATCCAAGATAGCCTCGCAGACAGAGCTACAGGCAACAACTTGCCCATTGATCTTCACACTGCAATGGGGAGAAATATGAAGCTGTTTATACCAGGCCAGGGTGATTTCTGCCGACAAGTGTTGCCTGGAGTTGTCCTTCTCCGAAGAGGTTATATTTAAATACTCAGACCGTACCTGGAGATGGAGAGCGGGTTAATGGTGGTAAGTGTAAGCGGACAGACAGCTTTAAACATGTGGGTCATTCTGTAGGACAATGTAAATGGTGTGTTGTGCAGAAGAGGACTTAATGATTTTAATTGGTGACCAAGAGATTTTTTTTCCTATAGACAAAGTTCCTCGAAGTCCAGAGTGTGCTTTGAATCATGACCGTAAACAACTTGCCTGTCCACATTGACCTGCCAGTAGCTTTGGCTGGTGACGGGAACCCATTGGATCGCTCCAGTGTAATAGGAAGGGTCAATCCCACCGAAGGTCAGTACAGCCTGGGGGCCGGTAGAGGGGATTCTAAAACAAGAAGGGGAAAGAAGCAACACATTAGGGTAAATGGGATACGTCTCACTCCCTGTGATTGAGAGTAATCCGGCTAATCGAGCCCAATTTGTTTGTACCTGTTTAGATAGAAGGAGAAGAGGTCCTGGGACACCAGGTGTTGGCTCATCATGTTGTCAAAGAGGGGGGTAGCTTTACCTGATGCAATGGAAGGGTAAGCCAACCCAACGATCCCATCGAAGGGGGCGTAATAAAATGCATTTCCGGGTTCCGATACACTCAGCCCGAACTCCTGCTTAGGCACTACAATGTCAGCCACCTAAAATAGTTTTGGATGACATTGTTTTTAGTTATGTAATCAGAACAACAGTATTAGAAGTCTGCTTCAATTAAAATAATGATAAAAACCACTTGGTTTTGGATAGCAAATACAGTCCCATTTATTTCAGTAAGTAGGTTACATTAGTCGTCACAATCTACTACTGTTTAGATCATTAAAGCTGACCCTCAGGGCCACTTAGGAATGGGACATGGCTGATAATCTATAATGAGGTAGGCTACAAAACATACTAACCTTTACAGTGTCATAACCTAGAGTGCCATGCATGCTGCCTGAACTATACACAATGTAAAACACCCTGTTGGTTGCTTGGAAGGTAGAGGATGCATTTGGAGCAAAGGTGGCGTGGTTTGCTTAAAAGAAAAAAAAAAAGATTTATTAAATCTGTATCATCAAACCCTTTTAATAGCTTTTTACATTTCATTTATAATAAGTGGTGCATGCAAAAGAAAATCAAAGACAGGTGCAAAATCGTTTTCATGGTGGGGGGAGGGCGTATGTAGGCAAAATAAACCAATTTTATTTGTAGATGACCACTCACTGCAGGCAGGGCTCTGGCAGTTTATGGATGGGAGCCAGAGGTTTGAGGAGCCTGTATCAAAGAGCACCTTGAAGCTTTGAGGTGGAGTCCCAATGGTGATTATTCCATAGTACATTGACTGCAACGGCGAAAAAGAAAAACGAACCAACATTACTCAGCTGTAGCAAACACACTTAAGGCTTCTACACTGTGTATGCTTTTCTTCATACATTTAGTCGTTGCCATTTTTTTAAAAAATTTTCTCCCCAATTTGGAATGGCCAATTATTTTTAGGCTCAGCTCACCGCTACCACCCCTGCGCTGACTCGGGAGGGCAAAGACTAACACACGCTGTCCTCCGAAGCGTGTGCCATCAGCCGACCGCTTTTTTTCACACTGCGGACTCGCCATTCAGCCATCCAAGAGCTACAGCGTTGGAGGACAACGCAGCTCTCGGGCAGCTTACAGACAAGCCCGCAGGCGCCCGGCCAGACTACAGGGGTCGCTGGTGCGCGGTGAGCCGAGGACACCCTGGCCGACCTAACTCTCCCTCCCCCCGGGCGGCGCTCGGCCAATTGAGCGCCACCCCCTGGAAGCTCCCGCCCTCGGTCGGCAAAGGAATAGCCTGGATTCGAACTCGCGACGTCCAGACTATAGAGCGCATCCTGCACTCCACACGGAGGGTCTTTACTGGATGCGCCACTCGGGAGCCCCCGCTTCTATTGTTTTTGATTATTACTGTTATCCTGCATATTTGAATTAATCCCTAAATGGCTAGTCTTGCAAGGGGGTCATCACTTACGTCAAAGTGGTTGATGAGCAGCTCATTGCTGCTAGAGGGAACGGCGCTATATTTACTGATGGGAATGATGGGGTTTTCCTGCAGGAATTCCTCCAGCAATCCTTCTTCTTCTAGACGCTCCCTGATAGATTTCCCTTTCTGTAGGTACATCCTAAAACAAAAAAGAGGCACATTTTAATTCTCCAAACTCTAACAGTGATTAAAGCCAGTGGTGCAAATCCATGTTATTGTAAGCGGATTTAGCGGTGAGGATTAAAGCACCCGTGGAGTAACAGGATTAAGAAGGTCTTGGTTTAAAAAAATCTTTCTGACCTTCTGGTATAAAAAACCCATAATTTTTCTCCAATGATGTTGATTACAATATTCCATCACAACCCTCCAGTAATATATGTATATATCAAATATTAAATGTAGATCCAAAACCCATTTGATACTAACTAATTCCTAACTCCAGCTTTGCAATGTCACTTACTTGGTAAAACAGTGGGAGATTGAAAGCAAAGCTGCAAAGACAATCAGAAGCTTCATCCTGGCAGTTCTGTGGTCACTCAAATCACACTGTGTCCAAGGGGCTTTCGCCACTCTTTATATACCAGCCTTGGCTGACCTTGGACATTATCTCTGCAGGCCTGATAGTGAAAATATAAACACCCTTATGGACAAAGTTAAAACTCAGCATTTTCCTATCATACTCAAAGCATTCTTTAAAATTCCACAAAGTCATTGCGGTGTTTGCACGCGTTAAAAGCTTTTTAATTTGGCTTTTCATTTGTTTCTTTTTTTTTGGATCTAATAAAATTTGGCTTTGGTAAACTTCAACAACCTTTTTTTTTTTTTAAGTAGAACATTTCATGTTAGGTAAATATCCAGTTACTGGAATTTATAACAGCATGAATATGCTTGTTAGCGTAACACTTCGAATGTCCTTTTAAAATGTACTCTGCTACGGTATGCTGTAGTGAAAAACACAGGCAATGGTTCTTAAGCATAGTGAAAGCAAAACATTCATAAAGTAGTTTGGAGGTTGCAGTGGTGAGCCAGGATGAATAATAATTGTACATACCATAATTGGGGAGAAAAATTGTAAAATGTTGAAAACATAAAAAAATAAGACCCTTTACTAGGATGTGGGACAATCGAGACAAAACCCAACCCCTGCTCTTGATTACTTTAATTAAAATACACCTACTCAGTGACAAAGACTTTCAAGAAAAAATCATTATCTACTGCTTCTTCATTATGGGTCTGAATTCAGGTACATATAAAAGGATTTTATACATGCTCATGTTTGTTTGTCAGGATGTTTATTCCTGAAAATGCATTTACTGTTTGAGATTGCACAATTTAACTTTATAAGGTTTCAATATCCACTTTGTTGTGTGAACTCCAATGAGGTGCCGACCATATAAGGCAAATGTATATTCAAACAAAAAAAAGTCTGTTTGGGCTTCCGCTTACTTCTCAAATCGATCCACCAACCTTGATTTATAGATTGAAGTCCAAAAGACCAATTGATCGCTGTGGCAGAGCAGGGCTCTGCCCTTAGAAATACTGGCAGGGAAGGAGTTAAATTCTCCTCCCTGCCCAGGTTGATTGTGTCAGCTGGGAGCAATCAGTCAATTAATTATTCAATTATGGACTTAGCCACCTGGCATAAAAGGAGGCCTTAGCCTCCCAGTTGTAGAGAGAGTTCTGGAAGGAGAAGAAGCGGTTTTCTGTGTGTGTTGTGGTTTTTCATTTTTGCAATCCAGTGAAGGCAACGCCCAGCCTGGAAGCTTTATTCTTTTGTAAGTTTCATTTTGTTTGTATTTTGAACCTTTTTTGTTTGGCCCTTGTGCTGGTTTATTTTGTATTTTTGTTTATTAAAAACTTTATTTTGAACTTCTAAACTGTCTCTGAGTCTCAACCTCGGTCATCCTTGTCACATTTCTGAGCACCAAATGTGACAAGGATGACCGAGGTTGAGCCTCAGAGACAGTTTAGAAGTTCAAAATAAAGTTTAATAAACAAATACAAAATAAAACCGGCACAAGGGCCAAACAAAAGTTCAAAATACAAACAAAATGAAACTTACAAAAGAATAAAGCTTCCAGGCTGGGCGTTGCCTTCACTGGATTGCAAAAATGAAAACCACTTCTTCTCCTTCCAGAACTCTCTCTACAACTGGGTGGCTGAGGCCTCATTTTATGCCAGGTGGCTAAGTCCATAATTGAATAATTAATTGACTGATTGCTCCCAGCTGACACAATCAACCTGGGCAGGGAGGAGAATTTAACTCCTTCCCTGCCAGTATTTCTAAGGGCAGAGCCCTGCTCTGCCAGTCGCACACTCAAAATCAGGACAAGATTTACTGTAGTCTTTTAAAAAAGATTTCCTTCATTTTATTAGTATTACACGTTTTGACACAACAGGTCTTTGTCAGGTTCACAATATATATATATATATATATATATATATGCATTATAAAATAGATACATAGATAGGAAACTTAACATTGTACAGTTGTGCACACAGTGACTGCAGGTGCTTTTCTTAAATTAATCTTCCTTTGTATGTATGAAGGTAAATAAAAAAAATAAAGAAATACCTGTAAAGACAAATACCGACTTAAAGGCGTCTGTGCTTTCCCTTCTGTCCAGTTTTTTAGACTTACACAAGCAAACACAGCCTGGAGTTGTGCCACAAATAAACCTCCTTGAAACACGGAAAAGTAAATATTTATTTTCACTTTATTTTTCAACATTATCTTGTGTGTGTTGGCTGTGCCGTGCTATGTTACAATATAACATATATCTTTAAAAGGTGCAGTATCGGTATGTTACTGTACAGTTTTAACAGACTTTATTCAAAGCTCTCTTGATTGAAATCTCTCATGAGTAGATAGGATAGAGATTAAAAAAAAAAAAACACACAGAAAACTGCCGACTACCACTAACGCTGTTGGCCTCCTGAACTCTAACTGCCCTTAATTGTGTAGGAACTGTGTTATTTGATTGCCTTTAACTTTCACGTTGTTGTTGTCTGAAATGCTCCAGGATCATCCAGATTGTAAACTGTGCTTTAATACTAACTCTATATTCTACCCCAAGCCTTAAACTCACTATCAGATTGCAATACTGGTATTGGGTGGACTCTTTACATCCCTCCTCAGGAGTTAAGTAAACCCAGTACTTGGAGTATTCTGTTTGTGTTGTGAGAAAAAAATGCCTGGACTGGGAACCTTAATTAAAACAGCTGAATTCGCAGAATTACATTTCTTATTTTATCCTCTACATTGAACACTCAGTGCTGAAGTGCTTCGATGTACGTGCTCTCTGTATGAATTTAGGATAGGCAATATTCATTACAAATTCCAACTCAGGTTCCGGCTCAGCCATAGAATGTTGTCTACTTATTAACCTTTACTTTTCGATAGTTTGCTTAAACAGGAATGTAACAGTGGAATGACAATGAAAGAAATCTAACAAAAAATGTGATCAGTTTTTTTTTTTTTTTTTTAATTTGCAAAGCAATGTCTTGCAATACTGCTATTAATACTGACAGCAATAGAAATGGAGCATGAGTAATGACCAGTCCCAGTTCTCCAGTACACCTGACCTTGTGCTGGTCTTTCAACCAGTTTGTATTATGATGCACAAAGAGAAATCACTGCAGCAACAGGCTTTTTCAGTGTGCATTGGGAAACAATGCAGATTTAAAAGGTGTGCATGAAGACTGGGGTTGACAGCCACTGGTTCTGAAGAGCATAGTTTAAACAGCTTTGGCCAGTCCAACTCTGTTGTTGTCCCTGTCAAAAATGGAGTAGTACTGTCGGATAAAGACGTCCCCCAGGATCCAAAGCTCTCCGTTCTGGGTGGGGATATCCATACCCTGGATACCAACGTTGCACAATATCTCTCCATTGAACTGTTCCTGCAGACCAAAGAAACAAAAGACTCACAGCTGACAGATATATATATATATACACATATATATATATATATATATATATATATATATATATATATATATATATATATATATACACACACACACACACACACACATATATATATATATATATATATATATATATATATATATATATATATATATATATATATATCCATACATTGACAATGTAGGCTGAAAGAGATAGGGAGTAGTCATTCCGTTAATTGTGAAGACTAGATCAGGAAGGCTTGGCAGAGCACTGCAATCAACACTGACCTGTAAGTGAAAAAAAACTCATTGGAAAGGAACAGTTGCTACCTATCCAGATTGGACTCAAAGGCTTTTGTTTCAGTGATACCATTATTGAATGTAGTTGAAGGACTGATCCACAGAGATTTAATTTTAGTTCAGAGATCTGAAGCCTGGACACTGGGGAAAACAACGTTGCTTTTCTTTGTTTCTTCTGCAGTGCAGAGAGGCTCGGTTTCACATTGCAGAAGGACAGACCAGAGTCCCATTTTGTGGCAGAGTGCAGAGTGCCCCCTATTGAGCCTCCCACAGCACTCTACCATCATCCCACTGTCTAGTGAGTCACTGCAAACCCATGAGACAGTGCCCACAACTTACATCTCCATTCTGATCCATGGCAGCCCCAAGGATGTCAAGGATGTCATTCATGGCTGAGGATGGAGAGACTAAAAGAGAGGTCCCAGTGTCCACAATAGTGTCGTTGATCATCATACTGGAATAAAGAGAAAACAAGCTCAAGATACAACATGCTAGAGGGACAATAGCACTCATGTAATATTTTCAATTTAAATAATACAGACACAGGTGCATTCACAAAATTTTAAAACAATCTGTGTCATTTTTCTGCATCATACATCATTTTATTTCACTTATTGTGTTTTTTTCACTGCGGTTGAACTTTTAATTTCTACTTCCTTTGAAAAGTCTCTGGAGCCTTTACTCTGCCGGTAACTTACCTTAATTGACCAAACATATGCAACTTGCAAATACAATATGGCTAATATATTTGCTAAGGCCATTAATGGACATTTTAACTTCAGTACTGATTGCATCTCAACATTCATGTCCCCGTCATGTTTAAAAGGCTGAAGAAGTTTCATAGTCCTTCTTTTTTATTTAGTTGTGTGGTCTTTTTTATTATTACAATGTTTTACTTGAATCACTTTGTGTAACCATTGATTCAAAAATAGTCCAGATAGTGAGCCTACCAAGTTGTTTTATATAAAAGTGTAGAAGATTTCACTGGGGATAGCATTATAATGTCAGTGTATTACTCTTAAATAAATGTGGGCAGAACCATTAGATGACCATAACATTATTAGCAATGGCAGCCCAATGGATTTATAACAATGGTCCTGATACATCAGTATTCATCAATACACTGATACTCGATACTGTGCATTGGTTCATGTTATTGATACTGCACGTCAAAACGTGTGGTATTATTTGACCAGTTACGGCTCATATAATTGAAGCTGCCCTTTTACTGCCATTTCCCCCCTGAGTACAGAACGATGACATTGAAGATCTTTAACGGTGACAGGTGTACCTGGACTCTGCATTCAGATGCCTGAGGGCCACATTTTTTCAAAAGGTCTGGGATCAACCACCCATTAGGAGCTGATTTGGTCAAGCTATACCCTAGCCAGGATAACCCACAACGTGTTAGAGCATTTGTCAGCACCAGGATAACCACGGATTGGTGAGTGATGGAATCCAGGGTGATTTCCTTGTGCTGTAAAATGCTCTAAGTAAGAGTAAGGCATTAGGGTTTGTTTTTATAAGGATGTTCTTCACACAAGTCACACAAACACACTGAGCTTTATTTATTTGTACTGATTTTATTTAATAATACATCTTAACACTAGCTGTACAGTAGAGCACTTGAAGGTGAGGACTTTAGTACACTATTTGGAAAGGACGTGCAGGCAGCCTTCTTCAGACGTTGCCAGGGAACACTGTTGCCACCTCACCAAGTCATTCCCTGAAAAAGCTGGCTCCAGGGGGGGGATGTGGTCATTCAAAGAGTGGGAAGAGGACTGGTTTAAATAGACTTGGCCAGCCCAACCATGTTGTTGGTCCTGTCGAAGATGGAGTAGTACTGCCTGATGAACACATCGCCCAGGATCCAGAGATCTCCAGCGTTAGTCGGGATGTTCATAGCCTGGAAGCCACTGGAACATTGCTGGCCACCGTAGCTCTGCAATTAAAGAACAAGACCTGTGAGTGATCAAGACTTTGCCGCACAACACCAGCTACTTGGTGGCAATGGATGTCATCAGCATACAGTTACTGTGATGTCTTCTATTTTAATGACAGCTTATTTGTTTTTATCAAGTTGAACCAAGTCACCGAAACCAGGGCTGGAGGCAGGGTGGATACAAGTTTGGGCACCTCAAAGCTGTTCAGTCTAACTGATTGTTGACTGTAACCGAATAATGATGTCAATCCAAAAATGTTCATTATGAAAACGGTATGAAGAATCATATGTATTCTAGTGTTCCCTCTTCATTGTGCAGTGAATTACAGTATTCAATCCCGTAGAGTACTGTACAAGTTACTGTCACAGTGGATTGCACAGTAACAAACTATTGCATACCTCCAGAATGTAGGCAGAAGGCGGCAGGGTGTATTGAACTCCGTTGATGCCAATGATAACGTCAGGCATGCTGGGCACATTCTGGCAGCTGATGCCAGTCTGTCAAGGGAAGAAAGCCATTACATTGAGAATATACCACCAACAAATATAACACAGCATTATTAAGAATTAGATCAGGCTGTTTTGTATCCATTAACAAGTTTATACGTGCATAGCAGACCCTTCAACCTAAGTGTTACCGTTTTAACTAATCATTTATTATTGTGATGGAAAGCATGTTGTAAACATGTAATAAATGATTTATTGACAGCTACATTTCTTTTTATTTATTTTATTAATTATTTTAACAGGCCAGTCAACTAAGATTAAAAGATTCAACAGTAATTGACAACTGCACATCAGAATCAATTCCACCGACATGGAATCAAGACACATGGACTTACGGAGGCACCAACAGCACTCTGGATGGTGGCTATGGGGCCAGAGGGTCCGGCAATGAGGGAGGTGCCAGTGTCAACGATGGCCTGGCAGCTCTGGGCACAAGCCACAGTCTGGCCATTCACCTGAATGCTGTAATGCAAAAACCACAACAAAAAATAGTGTCAGGCTTGTTCCTAGTCAACAAAATGGCCATAGCGCCTCGACTGGATCAAAGAATGAATGAAGCGCTTGCAACACTGAATTGCTGAATAATAAGTTGTGTTGTTAGATGGAATGAACAAGACAAAGCCGTTCTGCAATATCAAGAAAATAAAAGCTCTAGTTCATGCAATCTTTGGGGGTTTTCATATGGACTGAAGCTAGATTATAATAATTGTAATAGTCATATAAATAAATAGCTATCCCCATAGTGTTAGCCCTTATAAACTGAAGGACAGAGAAACGTGTTCACTTACTAGTCCACTTTGATCTGCCAGTAGGTCTCAGAGGTGAGAGGAACCCAGTTGATGTTGCCAGTGAAGTAGGACTCGTCAATCCCACCGAAGGTCACCACACTGCCGGACTGGCTGTTGCTAAAAGGACAGAATATACACTGTTTTTGCTAAGTCATTTGAATACACTTTCTATAGGTACAGTTTGTACAGCTGGGTTATTCAGGATTTGTGTGATCCAGAGTAAATGTTTTCATTAGGCCATGATCAGTATGTTACTGACCAACTCTAGCTTTATGTTTGTTGCTTTATTTATTACATAGCCGAAATCCTACTAGCAATAACTTTGTCAAATGCATTTATCCTCCCAATCAAAGACGCGTTAACTACAGTGTACACACATGATGTTAATAGACTTCTATTTAGTGCTTGTATTTAGGTCCAAAACCTGAACAAGAACATTTTAGCTTCAGATGTTGTAAGGAAACTAATTTGATGTCTGCAGATGAGTGAGCACAATACCAATGGCTATGTTGGTAAGTTTCCATTTATTGATTCCAATATTTAAAAGCTGCACACATATACCGGTAGCTCAAACATTATTAGACACGACAATGTAGGACCTAGCTATAAACAGATAATAATCAGTTATGTAATGTTCTGAGAAAAAGCTCAGGTACGGAGACAGTCTGTCATCAGTAGAGGATTCAGGCAGCTTTTTCTCACTCGCACTCAAGAGCCTGTCTTATATATCTTACCTAACAGTGTGTGTGACGCTGAACGTTGTGAACTCTGCTTACACTATCAATTTGTTGACTCCTACAATGTCTAAAGGTGTGTTTGAGAGTCAGGCTGGAAGACTCACGGGCTCAGGTAGAAGGAGAACAGGTCCTGAGACAACAGCCCCTGGTTCATCATGTTGTCGAACACGGGGGTGGCTTTCCCGGAGGCCATGGAGGGGAACGCCAGGCCCAGGATGCCGTCGAATTGGGCGTAATACAGGAAACTGCCAGGCTCAGTTGTGCTCAGAGCAAAAATCTGGTTTGGGTCACTGATGCCAGCCACCTTTGAGGATAAACATGAAATGATTACTCAGTTGAGGATTTAGGATTTAATGTAAATTATTTTCACTAATATTTATTAAGCCTTAATAATATATATATATATATATTTTTACCATAGTGTTACCACACTTCTCTGTACCATTGGACTTTGTTAGGCCTTTCCAATGAATTATCTTTGTGCAGATTTCAAAAACAACTTTTATGAGGCTATGAAACAAAAATGCAAATGTTTCAAAGTAATTACAGTTTGACAGTAAATGACAGTATGTTGCACGCAGTTACCATGACTTACATACAACGAGAACACACCGTGTCAACGGATGTGACGCTTGCATTCACTCACGTTCACTGTGTCATAAGCCAGGAAGCCAGTCATGCTGCCAGTGCCATACTGGATGGAGATGTACTGGTTGGTAGCATGGTAGGTGGAGGAAGCAGATGGGTCATATTTCTTGTGGTTTGCTAAGAAAACAAGTGTAGTATAAGTTATCATGTTCTTAAAAAAAAAACTATTGTAATTTAGTTGACATACAAAACAAGTGGTGATCTTTGTATATTATTATTATTATTATTATTATTATTATTATTATTATTATTATTAGTGTAGTAGTAGTAGTAGTCGTATCATTCACTTTGTGAGTTGCTGTTGACTTCGATAAGAAAAAATGTGATTCTTAGTGAGGTATTCCAAAGAACGGCACATCAAAGGTGCCGTGATCTGCTGAGCATTTTGAAAAACAGTTCTTTAAACTCATTTTGACCACCCCTGCAGTAATTGGTTAATTAAGCATTAGAGATCAAACAGCAGCAGTTGGATCAATACGGGCAGGTGTTCTACTGCTAGCTGGAAACCTACAAGCATTAATTATGCTGTACTAATTAAGCAGATGAGGAAAGTCTTATTGCATAATCATTGCTTTCTCTGGATGCTTTGGGTGTAGTCAAGTACTCCTTACTTACTGCAGGCATAGCTGTTGCAATAGACAGAGGGCACCCAGAGGTTGGAAGATCCAGTGTCAAAGATGACCTTGAAGGACTGGGGTGGGGTTCCAATGGAGATGACTCCAAAGTAGGACATCTAGGCATGAGAAAAACACATACAAATAATGTGACTACCCTTATAAACGTTTACCATAGTAAAAGCATAGCAAAGTGTTTTAAAGCATACGGAAAGCATGGTAAAGTCTAGGTAAGCACTGTAAAGAATAGCGAGGTATGGTAAAGCATATTAACAAACATGGCAAACCAGTGTGAACTATAGTAAATGCTGAGTAGAGCCAATGAAAAAGCATGGTGAAAGTGCAGAAAATACTGTGCAAAAATACTGTGGCCTGAAATACAGAATTACTTAGTTAAATCTTTTAACAGCGGTAATTAGAGGTAATTTATACTTTTTACTAATTTAAATAACTGTACTTACATCCATGTAGTTGACCATGGGCTCGTTTGCGGTCTGGGCAAAGTCCTGGTATTTGGAATAAGGGTTATAGTGGTTTCTCTTCAGGAAATCCTCCAGCAAACCTTTCTCCTGCAGGATGTCCCTGACAGACTTCCCCTTCTCCAGTGGTACCCTGAAACAAGAGTCAGGGTTCTTTTCATTATTTTCATTTCTCTCTCTCTCTCTCTCTCTCTCTCTCTCTCTCTCTCTCTCTCTCTCTCTCTCTCTCTCTCTCTCTCTCTCTCTCTCTCTGTATCCCTATAGAGTATGCTAAGTTTCTAACACACTAGTCAATTGGTTATATACAGTAGTTCTAAACTGTGGTATACGAGGGGCCAAGATCCACTGGAACATTGTACTTTTTTCCAGTCTATTAAATAAACTACCGGTACCAAGTGTTAGACCAGGACTTGAAATTTAACAGTTTAAAACTTTTTGTTGATTTCTGCAGGAAGCTTTCCTGAGCTGTGCTCCCAAATTAAAGAGACAAGCATTTAATTATATATGAGAAGATAAATGAAACTTACTTGAAAAAGCACTCGGAAAGCCCGACCAGGGCAATCAATACAAGCCACTTCATTTTCTTTACTTCTGTCGAGTAGATTCAGGACTTAAGAAACTTTTCGGAACCTACTGAAAAGTCTCAAAGTGTCTCCTTATGTACCTGTCAATCCCGATAAGATGTGTGATGTATAATCAAGTTTTTCCTTTGACCCTAAATGTCACAGTGATATGAATATTTTCTGGAAAGCTTATCAAAATTTGTACCTTGATTGCCACAATCAGATGGAAACAGTTTGGCTCCAGTTGAAGGTATTGTTCATTTAGTCTCAAGATGAAGGTGTATATTTTTAAAATTATATATATATATATATATATATTGTATTATATTGCAATATATTTGGTTTCTGTAACTGAAGTTCTGAACGCTGCTATGGGACTAAATTAACTTGATTGTGAACCAAATCCCTCACTGAAAATGTCACTGGGGCACCAAAGCTATAGTAGAAATGGCATCTCTAAGGATCTGGAACAAATATTACAAGTTAGCTATGCTGTATGAGCGATGTGGGTGTTAAACCCTAGATTTATAAACTAGGTTCATTCAATGTATTCATGTATACACCGAAGACACAGCCTAGTATTTCTAAATGTACCATTATTGAGTGTTTTATAGGTATGGATGTACTGCCTCTCACTGCAGCTCAATGAAAGTTATAGCCTGTCAGCTGTTCTAATAAAAGCATATCAGGATGTGTATAGTATGGATAGTACTATCAAGGGAACTGGATATAGTTTTCTATTTGGCTATGATATTATTATGGGAAGGACACTCAGCAATGACTTTGGAAAACACAGCAATATGTTCAGTTGAAACATGAGTGGTATTATTTTATTTTTGTTCTTGCTCCACAAAACACTCCCATTTCATTAAAACTCTGAGCCACTTCCTTGTAACATTTTTATTGTGTATTGTTTTTTTAATTCCATGTTGGCTGTTGGAATATATCTAAACACCACTGTTTTAGGGCATTATGGGACACCGTTAACTAAACGTTTCTAAATGTTTGACAAACAAAGAAGTCCAGCCAGTTCTGTAATGAAAAATAAAACATCAGAAAGTAATATTTTATTTCACTGTTCTGAAAGCAAATAAGACCAGGCTAGCAAAGAACAGACCAGTCGTGTCTTTTGATCTTTTAACCATTGTATAATTTTTTTTTCCATAACAAAGACACGTGTGAGCATTGTTGCATTGAATGCACAAGACATGTTTGTATGTCATTAATCGCTACCAGCTACCACTTACCAGCCAGATAAGACTGCTGCTGAAGTCCTGTTTGCAAAGAATTGCTTTTTAAGATTATTAACGTGTTTGAATTTGCTGATAAGTGAGATAAGAGAAATATCTCTAGTAGGTCTACTTAACTTGGTTCTATATTACAAGTTTATAATAATTTATAACACATTGATTTATTTGTGACACAATGCGACCGACAGAAAAGGGTCCTGTCTGAATTTCGCCCTCGAAGTGGGGAAGGAGATCGTAACGAGGGTGAATGGCTTGTTTTAGTCCAGTGCTGTTTTACAGAACTCTGTTATTTGGATACAGAACACTACAAAGGGGATTCATCTGTACTGTGACCAGGGAAACCACGCAAAGACCCTTGGAAAGACATTGTGTACATTTCTTTACTGTATTTCTACAGTGAATCAGGATTAACAAAACCATTGTGTAAATAAAAATTCACTACAGATAAACATGCTCTAACGTGCTTAAAACCCGAACATTGTTGTTGACGTCACGTTATTTCTACAGTACCCAGCCACACACAACAACAAACAAACAAGCAAAAATAAAAAAATAATACCATTCTGTATCATTTTTTTTAATGCAAATATATTTTTGCTGTAACATTCTTTCAAAACTGTAAATGGGAAACCTGCACAGTGAATGGAAGTTCACGTTAAATGTATTCATCAGCAGCAACCTCTTTAAGCATGTTTGTATTGTGGTGGGACAAGCTTCTTCAAATGACAGCTGTGTCCTCTCTCTCTCTCTCTCTCTCCAAAGCCCTCCCTCTTCCTATCACTGGTTGGTTTCACAATACAAAGAGGTTTCTTGATTGGGTCAACAAAGCGGAAGAGAGCTTCTTCATTGGATCATCTTCTTTACCTGCCGATTCATCCATGACTTTCAACAGTCATGGATTACAGGAATTCATATCTGTGGGCATTATCCTGACTGGATGCAATCAACCCCCATCTCAGCTGGGCAAAGGTGCCATTACCTGGTGAGACCTCAAAAAACATTCCAACAGCGACACTCAATTAGCTCCATTAAAAAAGGCTAATGGATTGAGCCTGACAGAGAGCTCTGGCAAGCTTGTTTCTATGCTGAACTTTGCCGTCTGTCAAAAACGTTCCTTTGATTTCATTGATTGGCTAAACAATAAAATATGTTTTTTATACTCTCATCTAGGTTTTTAACTTAAAAAAAGAACACTGCAGGGTGACCTTGAAGCAATTTTTTCCAATGTTTTCCAGTCCCAGAAATCTTGGGGATGTGTTTAATCAACCAAAGATTGAAGGTATTCATGACCAATCCATGAATGGCATCACATAGGTATAGCTGTATTTATCTGATGCACTTGGGGATAAGGCAGACATTGAATTAAAGGACATAACCGTGCTTTTCATTACTTATCTCAGTGTCGTTTTGATATCTTGTTTTATTTTCTTATCACAAGGGGGGAGGGGGGGGGGGGGGGTAAGTGATCAAATGGTATATAAGGAGCTCTTCGAATACCGCCAGACACTTTCTGAATCCATCAATTCTGAATCCATCAGAAGCAAGATGAAGTGGGCTGTTGTTCTTTGCGCTTTGGTCGCTCTTTCCGAGTGCATCCACAAGTAAGTAGTTCATAAAGTCTTCTTTTATTCTCGTGCAAGATAGCTGCAACTCATGGTTGGGAGCTAAGAACATTTTTGAATGTCACAATTAGAATAGCTCACTGCAGGCGGATAAATCAGATTTACAAGACTGGTAGGTGGCAGAGAATTCAAAAACAGCAAACAGCTCTACATCCATGGATAATTCAATTACCTTATATAGATAATTAAGCCTTTTTAAAATGTGTTAGAAGGCATTGCAGAGCTGTAAAGCATGGATGCCAACCACAGAGCATGAAAACGAGTGAGATTTGAAATAAATAATAAAACTTCTGGCTATATGAATATAGTCTGGTACCGTGCTATCTGAGGGAGAGACACAGAGATTAACAAGATGCTTTACTTCTGTTTCAGGATTCCTCTTTATAAGGGGAAATCTGCCAGGGAGACTCTGGAAGAACAAGGCTTGCTGGAAGAATACTTGAAGACCCACACGTACAACCCAACTATCAAATTCAACCCAGTCTTGGCCCAGACCTCAGATGAGCCCCTCACCAACGATATGGATGTATGTTTTATTTTTCTGTATTTTATAAGAGCTAGTCCATTAACTATGCCTCCTCTTTACATCATCATCCTCAGTACAGTATGATACATTTCTAAACCCTGATACCTGTCCTTACGTGCCCTTCTCACTACACAGCTGTCCTATTATGGGGTCATCTCCATTGGAACCCCACCCCAGTCCTTCAAGGTCATTTTTGACACTGGATCTTCCAACCTCTGGGTGCCCTCTGTCTATTGCAACAGCTACGCCTGCAGTAAGTGAATCCAGAGAGCCTTAATTTGATTGAGCACATGGGAGGTTGTTCACTGGAACTCATGTTAATGTATTTATGTTTTCTGCTAGGCAACCACAACAAGTTCAACCCAAGCCAGTCTTCCACCTACCGTTCTACCTCCCAGACCGTCTCCATCCAGTATGGCACTGGAGCCATGACTGGTATCCTGGGATACGACACTGTGACTGTGAGTATACTCTGAACTAATTTCAGTTAATTGACTGGTTTTCTTAGCTCTCCTTTTGTAAAATGCATGTTTATTAACTTACACCGGTCACCCCCATCCCCAGGTTGGCGGTATTGTTGACAATAACCAGATCTTCGGCCTGAGCGAGACTGAGCCTGGCAGCTTCCTCTACTATGTCGTCTTCGATGGAATCCTTGGGCTCGCCTACCCCTCCATCTCCTCCTCTGGAGCCACCCCAGTTTTTGACAACATGATGAACCAGGGTCTGGTGTCTCAGGATCTCTTCTCCTTCTACCTGAGCCGGTGAGTGCTTGCTGTTTAACATCCCTTTCACTGAACATGCAGACACTAAACATTACATTTCCATCTGTGCAGTGGTGTAGTGGTAAAAAAAAAATTAAAAAGTACCGGAGCAATCCCAATGAGAATCAACTGAATAGTTAAAGAGATATTAATTAATTAAACTAGACAGTGTTAGATTGCGTGGACACACTGTTTGACAGAAGTAGGCTATGTGTAAATACTTTTGTAAATTGTTCAGTTAACAAGCAGTCTTTATTAATTGTTATCATCCTGTTGTTTCAGACAAAAATTCGAACAAGGAAATATTTTAAATACATTTATTAATTATTTTAAATATTTGCAATTGAGAAACATGGGACTGAAAAAGTGTCCAGTCCGCTCCGGCGCCACTAGACCACTGCATCTGTGCAGATGGACAGCACTATCTAAACTCAATAAGAACGCCCACCGACACATGACCTATCTGATTTACAAGGGCCAACACTTTGTATAAAGGGAGCCTAAGTTGCCTCACATACATACCATACAAAAAAATTACATGCATGGGTATAGGTTTTAACATTTCATTTCTGTCTTCTTTGATCTCAACAATTGTCTTTCCTTCCCTCTTTAGCGATGGCCAGGCCGGCAGTGTGGTGACTTTTGGTGGCATTGACCCATCCTACTACACTGGACAAATCTACTGGCTTCCAGTCACTTCTCAGACCTACTGGGAGATCACTATGGACCAGTAAGTCAACACTATTTCATCTCTTTTAACCATGTAGAGGTTATTTGGTAGCTCTGCTGTTTGAGGTCAGTTCAGAGTTGGTACATCCTCAATAGAACTCTCAGGTTACTAAATACTGTCTTGGCTTAACTACATATTTGAGATTCAGACATGTATACAATGTCTCAAATTTATATAAAGAGTGATTTTTGTGAAAATAAACCACACCTACAATGCTGATAAACTACAGTAGCATGAAATTGAAATCAGAGTCTCTAAAGTAACCATTGTTTTCATTCTAGATTTGTATTATTCTCCTTTTACCACAATGGTTGAAATTGCACTGTGATGAACAGTGTATATATATTGTATTTAGATTTATTAGTCACAATAGAAACTTTAATATAATAAATAATAAAGAAATAAATGCAAAAAGAAAAAAAAACTAATATGAAGAACAGCTTTAACAATAACTGATATTCAAATGGAGTTGTGGACATTATATAAAGCATTGCCTAGGATAATGAAAACCATTTTTATTTTGTAATGCAGAGTTACAGTTAATGGCCAAACCGTTGCCTGTTCTGGTGGCTGCCGTGGTATTATTGACACTGGTACCTCTCTGGTTGTTGGCCCTACCAATGACATCAACAACATTCAGGCCTGGGTGGGTGCCACCACCAACCAAAATGGACAGGTAAGCGGTGAAATAAATAAAAAAAAATCTATGATATTAATTAATGAATAGTGAATTAAGATTAGGGTTTGGGGTGGGTGGTTAATTCACGCTGGATCTAAAACATCAATGTGAACAAACTAGGTCTATTATAACAGAATTATCCATTAGGAAGGCACTTTCTTTAACACCCTTGTTCTTTTTGTCTTTACAGTCCACTGTGAACTGCAACAGCATTGGCAGTATGCCTGAGGTCGTCTTCACCATCAATGGAATTAATTTCCCTCTGCCTTCTTCTGCCTACGTTTCCCAGGTACAGAATCACAGAAAGCTGCATTTCTTGCTAATAAAATAATAAACCCATATTAGCAGTTGCTCTGTAGGTGGTGCAACACTGACCCTGATGTGTTTAAGCTCTGCACCTTAAGCGGTAAGGTCTTCCCATTCACCTTGACCTTCCCATTGATGTGGGATGTCATTTTAAAGCTATGAAAGACCTTTTAAGGCCCGATCTGGGTGGAGCCTTCTTAGAATTAGAATTCAGGAAACGTGACCTTGGATTCGGATCTAAATCAGACCTCAGAAGCTCTGCAGAGTTGGGAGTTATCTGGTTACTACTTTAGCCTTCAAACAACATCACATGTGATTGCAACACACATGCTCTGAAACATCTTGAAGGGTTTCTGCTTCACAGTGTGTGTTTCATGGCTGTATTTCTGCCCCTCTTACAGAGAAGCTCTGGCTGCTCTACTGGCTTCAGTGGAAGCAGCGACCAGCTCTGGATCCTGGGTGATGTCTTCATCAGGGAGTACTACGCCATCTTCGACAGGAGCAACAACATGATCGGGCTGGCCCAGGCTGTTTAAACTAAACATCTACAAGCCATTTTCAAGTGATGTTCTGCTATCATCGCTGTCCCTAAAGTATAGATTTGTAAAAAACACCAACTAGTATTGTATTAATATGTATACCGTTCCAAAATAAATAACACATTAGACATACAATGTAATAATAACCGTATAATAAACTGTTCACGGCATTGCAAAATGTGTTTGACTTTTTTTGTTCATTTAGTAAACTTGGTTAAAATCTGTATGAACCCCAGAAGAATCCAACCTATATTTAACATTATGCTAAGCTTTCTACTGTATGAAACAAAATCATCGACCCAACATGTTTTTATGGGAGAATGCACTTTATGTATGTTAAACCTTGTGTGCCAAGGTTTAACATACATATAATGCCTTACTTATCTTAGATAATGGATAATTCATTCTTAAATGTTTTACCTATAGAGACCATATATTTAAGTATATAAAGACCACCTCTTGTGAATATACCAATTTTAGACAGACCCTCAATCATAAAAAAACAAGTTTATCAGCAGAACAATGTTTTGCGTTTCTTATACAGTTTGCAGATATTTTAATGCTGGTATGCTTTTGAAATTTGTTATATGTCATGCATTACGAAATATCATAACAAAGTAAATCTACAAATTTAGACAATCTTCAAATTTTGCAACAAAAAATATCCTAAAAACAAAAAAAATCTATTGTAAAATCCTATGCTTTGTGCGTATTGTGGCTTCCAATAATTTTATGATCTTGAATAATGGTTGCAAAACTGCATAAACTTTAAATACATTTTTAACATTTAAACAGAAATGTCCCATTCCTAGTTGACCTCCACAACCAGCTATCTAGGGGACATCTATAACTTCAGTGAAAGAGTTGAGTTTATCAGCCTTAGTCCACAATAGGTTAGGAAAGTTATAGAAGGTCAAGACTCAACCTTGAAGGACGTCACACAGGTGGGACTGCCAGAGCTTCAGTCCTCTTTGTCTAAAGCAGGGGTTATCTGGAGCACTTTGAGATAAGGACCCTTAGGCTTCTTCAACACTGACATTTAAGAAAAGGCTTATTCAAACTCCATTTTTATTCCATTACATATCTTTGCCTCTTTCAAAATTTTGTTTTCAATTTTCTTATCACACTGATAGAGAATGGGGAGAGTGAAGTGGCCAACTGATATATAAGGATCCTCAGGATACTCAGGATCCATCTGTAACAGTTTCTAAGAATCTTCGAAGCAGAAGGAAGCAAGATGAAGTGGGCTGTCGTTCTCTTTGAGGTTTTGGTGTTTTTCAAGCCAACCACAAGACATTCGACCCAAGCAAGTCCTTCACCTTCATGTCTACCTCTAGGACTGTCGCCATCCAGTACGGTACTGGAGCCATGACTGGCATCCTGGGATACGACACTGTGACTGTGAGTATGCTCTTTGAACACCAGGATGCCTTTCTGAAAACAGCAGTGAATTCAGATTTACTTTTCTTTTTAATCCAGTCCAGTTCCATTTTAAGTCAGCACTATTCAATTCTGAGATTAATATTTTAATTAAGGCGCAACTGAAAAATACCAAAAAGACTAATTACCAACATCCATATTTCAGAATCAATACTCGCAAACGGTATTGTTATAAGCTTATTACGTATTTCCACCCCCAAGATTGGCAGCATTGTTGACAAGAGCCAGGTCTTTGGATTGAGTGAGACTGAGCCTGGCAGCTTCCTCTACTATGTTGCATTCGATGGAATCCTTGGGCTTGCCTACCCCTCCATCTCCTCCTCTGGAGCCACCCCAGTGTTTGACAACATCATGAACCAGGGTCTGGTGTCTCAGGATCTCTTCTCCTTCTACCTGAGCCGGTGAGTATTCACAGCTCAGAATTATCTTCCTTACTGTACCCATAGAGCAATAAGAAGAAAAAAAAATCATAAAGGTTTGAGCCTAGGTTTAAATACAGAAAAGTTTCCACATGTAGAATACATCTGTTTAAATCCATTTAAGTCAAATCTTAACAAACTTTTTTCCCCCTTCTGTCTTCTGTAGCGATAGCCAGGTGGGCAGTGTGGTGACTTTTGGTGGCATTGACCCATCCTACTACACTGGCAACATCAACTGGATCCCTGTCACTTCTCAGACCTACTGGGAGATCACTATGGACAAGTAAGTCAACACTTTCATCTCCATTCACAAAGCTCACGAGAGCAATATTTTCAACTTCCCTTAGCATCTCCATCAGCATCTTATCTCAGTTCCAGTGTCTTCTACTAATGCTTAACTATAGCCCTGGACAATGTAATGCATCCTAAATATTGCTCCATATTATCAAAGCTGAAGTGTAATCAGTGGTATCATCTCTGTTTTCATTGCAGCATTACTGTCAGTGGCAAAGTGGTTGCCTGTTCTAGTGGCTGCAGGGCTATTGTAGACACTGGCACCTCCCTAGTAATTGGGCCTATGCCAACATTCAGAGCTTGGTGGGTGCCTCCAGGGGACAAAATGGAGAGGTAAGAATTTTCCATTTAAATAAATGTTATTCTATAAGAAACTAAGTTATCCTATACGAAACTCAGGTCAAGTGGAGAAACATCACTGCCTTTGTTAGTGTACTGTGTCAATATAAACTATTGGATGTTTGAACTAGGCGTAGCACACTGTAATACCTATGTATTGTAGCTGTATATCCATTTGTCTTTGCAGTACACTGTGAACTGCAACAATGCCAAGAGCATGCCTGAGGTCACTTTCAATATCAATGGAGTTCCGTTCACTCTGCCTTCTACTGCCTATGTTTTCCAGGTATGCAATGAATACCTTAGCTTGAAAAGTTGTTTAATTATCCCACTTTCCTGGTAATAGTGCTGATGTGTCGCAACCCATTTCAGTTACAGCTGGGTGAGATTGAGGTACAAATTTGATTAGGGTGACAATATGGCTCCACAAGTGGGACTGTTTGGGACAGTCCCATTTTTTTAATGATACTCCCATTGCAATACATTGTGTTACTTGTAGTCCTGCACCAAAGAGTAACTTAGATGCATTAAAATATAAGTATGTCTAAAAGCTAAAATTAATTGTGCATGGTCAACAGTTTAGTAGGGAGCCTGCAAAGAACTTCCATATTGAATTATAGCAAGCACATTCTAAAAGTGTATTCTAATATTTATAACCTTACAAGACGTCTCCTTGACAGTGTGTATTTCATGGCTTCCTTACAGAGGACGCCTGGCTGCTCTTCTGGCTTTGGGCAGGACTACAATGACCTCTGGATCCTGGGAGATGTCTTCATCAGGGTATACTACTCCATCTTCGACAGGGGCAACAACAGGGTGGGACTTGCCCAGGCTGCTTAAACGAACAGCTAGCCAAAGAATAATACACCCTCCCCATTAGTGGTGAAGTGTAATCACAGGATTTCTGAGGGTGATGTTCCACCATTGATGTTTGGAAAGTACAGCCTAGCAATCAGGTTAGCAACACAATAGTCCTTTATACACACAGGTATTTTGATTTTTTTAAGAATTAATGTAACAATAAATAAGGTAACACACGTTTTAATAGTTCTTTATAGATTGTGAAGTAAAATCGGGTAATTTGTGTTTCAGAATGCAGGAAAATGGCGATTTGTAAACAATTTTCATAAGAAAATGTATTTTTTTTCACCTGCCGTCACATAATACATTGATTCTAGCATTACAACATGTGTTTGGCTTTTCCTTCTTTTGTTCACCCTGTGAACGCAAACGTCCCAAGAGAACAAACCCCAGGTTACTGTTTGCAGAAACCTGCTTCTATTTAGCAATTCTGTGTCACTCCATTACATAAGCGCACTTTCACAAATACAACAAACTTTTCACAGTTTCTGTTGAACTAAAATAATAATTTAAAGAAAGAACAAAATGTATTAAGAGTACACAATTAAAAAGCAACTATTTATACGATTGTGAATTGCATGTTACAATAAATGTTTTGTGCCTAAATAAAAAAAATAGGTGCAGACTAGTATACTTGTGCATACATCTGAAAGTTTAGTTTAGTTTAATTGTTGGATAGTCTTTAGGTGGACTCTAGGAAAGTTTTGAAGTGTATATAAGAATGTTAGAGAACCGTGTATGTTGGCTAAACATCTTGCCATACTCTCTATTAGTTTTGTAACTGTCACAATGCACAAATAATAGAGCTGGGATTTTGTGCATAAAGTTTTTTTTTCATGTTCTTCGCAAACATATGATCACTCTAGCAACGCATATCAGTCTTCTAAGAGCATTCATATGATCACTCTCGCAACGCATATCAGTCTTCTAAGAGCATCTATTGTTAGTTTTCAAGGTCAGTCATGTTAGTCTGAAGGAATTATTATTTAATTTATTTTAACTACACTGATCCAACACCAAATCAGTCATGATTAAACCAACATGTATTCCGTAGGAATAGGTTAAGTTTGGCAAAAATAAACATATTTGGTTATTTATTTATTTCTGTTGGCTATTTATGCGAATTACTGTGTGTGAATTGAAAATAAATGTAATTAAAAAAAGACAACAGACAAAAACACTTTTTTTTATAATGTTTTATGGGCTTTACTTGAATATATGACAGGGGAAACAATACATTTCTTTTTTTTATAAATATCATATACATATTTATAAAGTCAATTACAGCTTAAACAGAAGTTTTCCTATAATCTGCACCTCCTAACCTCCCTCTCTCGATGGACCTATTCTGCACAACAGGTTTGGATGGCCGATCTGTCGAGCATTGACTATAACTGGCATTAATTATGTACATAGTAAAACAAACCATATACATTATTAACAATTGATATTGGGACAATAATACTTAAAGAACTAGCTGACCATCTACAAATTCACAGCCTTGGCCAGTCCGATTCTGTTGTTGCCTCTGTCGAAGATGGAGAACCACTCCCTGATGAAGACATCTCCCAGGATCCAGAGCTGGTCATTACCGTTCTGACCAAAGCCAGTAGTGCAGCTCGAGCCCTCCTGTGACCAAACAAAAATAAATCAAAACCCACCAAACACAAGCTGCCCAGCAAAAACTGTTCAAAGAGCCTCAAAATATGCCAGCTCCATACTATATCCATTATCTCACAGCCAAATGCTGTCCAGGCTCACAGTATAATAATGCAGTTTCCTAAAACATAATGTGTACCCTGCTGTGATCACCAGTGACATCCTTGTGAATAACTACAACCGTTGGCTAGGTTCTCAGATCCATTTACTCTAAATCATCAGTTAAAAGGAAAAGCCCACACAATGAAATGACCAAACCAGAAGTAAACAACTCAGGCAGTCTTAAGCTGTTTCTTATTTGTTTTAGAATTTTTAATAGTTTTGAGAAGACACTACTATAGTAATAATAATTGTTAGCACTATCCTCCTCCTCCAGTAAAATAAATAAATGATTAGGCAGTCTAACAGATGGTTGGCGAACACCCTGTGTGGTTGGTTCAGTATGTTTACTCTAAGGTTTGATCCTATGACCTTCTGGCTCTGAGCCGGGCTGTGCTCTGTTGACTGTGGAAACATTTCTTTGAATAGTTCTGTACCTGGGAAACGTAAGCTGATGGAGGCAGAGAGAACTGATATCCGTTGATCTTGAAGGTGACATCCGGCATGCTTCCAAGGCTATTGCAGTTCACTATACTCTGCTAAGATCAAGAACAATGAGTCCAATTATTTTTCCCCTCATCGCAGCAATTCCCCACACAGCTCAGGAGAGCTGAAGGTTCAGTGGGCGTCCTCCGATCCCACCACCAAGCCATTCCTATTACACCCAGGAACTTGAGAACTGGGTCAGCAAGCTACCGGCCTCTGGAGGACAAAGGCCAGCCCTGCAGGTGTCTGCCTGAGCTCACAAGGTGTCTGGTCGGTAGGGTGCGCTGGAGCGCAATAAGGAGAAACTGGCCTTGCTGGTTTTGCCTCCCTAACCCGCAAGATCACCAGAGCCAATGCCCAGCAAAGACCACCGACTTTGCACAGCCAGGACACAAATCTGTGCTCCCCTGACTGTATGACTCACCCTGCAGACCATGCAGCCTTGCTTTTATCAGGTGGAGCTTTGTTTTTGTTTTAAATAACATTTATAAACATTTCATAAAGACAAGTCTTACCAGTCCATATTGTCCCTCAGTGGCACCAATATAAGCAAGAATATTGTTGATGTCACTGGTAGGGCCAACAACACGAGAGGTACCAGTGTCCACAATAGCCCGGCAACCAGAGGCACAGGCAACCACATTACCATTGATGGTGACGCTGAAACACAAAACCAATTTGTTAACAACAAATTACAAAAATGATTCACTGTAGATGCAGAAACCTTATTAGTGGATGCAAATAAAAATGCAGCAACAGTAAAGTATTCAAAGCTGTTTTTCATAGTTGATTATTTTTGGCAATTTCAACCATTTTGGTAAAACAATGGTTATATTAGGGACTGAATTCAATTTCTTACTGCTGTAGTTACTCAACATTGTAGGTGTGATTCTACTCTACACGGTTAATGGGGATGACAAAGCTTCAAGAGTGTTGACTTACCTCTCCATAGTGGTCTCCCAGTAGGTCTGAGAAGTGACTGGAAGCCAGTAGATTTGTCCAGTGTAGTAGGATGGGTCAATGCCACCGAAAGTCACTAGGCTGCCTTCCTGGCCATCGCTAAAGAAAATAAAAAAATTTAGGTAAACCTTCTGTGCAGCAAGGTAGTAAATGGAAACTCTCTAAACAAAATGAGTTACAGAGAGGACAGAAATAATAGCTCTTTTAGGCTTTATAAAGTTGAATATCGTTTTTTACTGTATGTATCTTGTTGCTATCGAACACTCACCGGCTTAAGTAGAAGGAGAACAAGTCCTGGGAAACTAGACCTTCAGCCATCATGTTGTCAAACACAGGGGTGGCACCAGAGGCTGATATAGATGGGTAAGACAGGCCCAGGATCCCATCAGATACTGAGTAGTAGAGGAAATCGCCAGGCTCAGTCTTGCTCAGGCCAAAGATCTGGTTGGTGTCAACGATGCCAGCAACCTTGGTAAAATATAAATTAAAAAATCACTATAATTTTATAGCTTAGGAAAATAGTGTATGACAGGAGAGAGGTAGAAGTCTTAAAGAGTATAACTCCTGTGATAATTCCAGGGACTAGCTGACATCCCAGGTAAGTAAGTAAGTTTATTTATTTATATAGCGCCTTTCATACAACAGTATCTCAAAGCGCTTTACAAGTCAATAAAACAAAAAATAATTACAATAAAATTAATTAATACAATTAAAAAACATGAACGTGAAAAAGTTCAAATAAAATAAATTAAAATGTATAAAATGCTAGTCTAAAAAAGTGAGTTTTTAATCTCGATGTAAAATTATTAAGTGATTCTGCATCTCTAATGTCAGATGGCAGTTTATTCCATAATCTGGGAGCATTGTAACTAGAGGCTCTCTCTCCTTTCCTTTTTGTCTTTATCTGTGAGTGGGACAGAAGACCAGAATCAGCCGACCTTAAAGCACGTCCAGGTACATACAGGGACAAAAGCTCTTTTAGATAATCAGGTGCCAAGCCATACAGTGCCAGACCAGGTGACTTTTATTCTATCGTTGAAGACTGACCCGCATGTGAAGTCAACCATTTAACTCATGACTCGTTGGATGAACCTGATTGTTATTCTATAAGAATTACTGATTTTATAAGGGATCCTTTCTGGGTTACTCAGCCTCCAGTCCCGAAGGTATTCCAGGTGTCAGAGCAGTAAATATTCTGAGTTCAGAAAGTATACTCACAGTCACAGTGTCGTATCCCAGGAGGCCAGTCATGCTGCCAGTGCCGTACTGGATGGCCACAGTTTGGGAGGTAGAACGGTAGGTGGAGGATAGGTTTGGGTTGAATTTATTGTGGTTAGCTGGAAAGAAAACACCAATATCTTCATCAAGTTAGATCCCTCTACACAATATGGGTCCTCTGATGTCTCTATCCTCTTTTTGTGGAATGGAGAAGGACGCTTTACTTACAGCAGGCATTGCTGTTGCAGTAGATGGAAGGAACCCAGAGGTTGGCAGATCCGGTGTCAAAGACGACCTTGAAGGACTGGGGAGGGGTTCCAATGGAGATGACCCCATAGTAGGAGATCTGTGTGGTAAAGTGCAATTGACAATATTGACATGGGTGTAGAGATATACTTCATGGGTACTAATTTGAAGAACAGAAATGGGGTGCATGTTACACATGCCCAGGACCCTGGATCATTGTGTACATATAAACAAAAAAACTCTTACGTCCATGTCATTCGTAAGGGACTCATCTGATTGCACTGCGAAATTTGGGTTGAATTTGGCACTTGGGTTGTAGGGGTACCTCAGTAAAAAGTCTTCCAGCAGCCCATTCTCTTCCAGTGCCTTCCTAACGGACTTCCCCTTCCTCAGAGGAACCCTGAAACAAAAGCAAATAGCCCTGTAACATCTGCAAACGTTGAGCTTAAAAAACTAAAAACACTGAAAGAAAGAGTTATTTTATGACATGGTTTATGGCAATTTGTGAAGTTCAACCAACAACATCTAAGCAGCCATGATTCCAGCAATCAAACTTTTCCATAAAAGGAAAAAAAGTTGTACGTAGTTTACCCTGTGCTTCACGACTTTTCCCCAAACCCTTTCACCCATCTAAAAATCTTCAACCCTTCATCCTCTGTTTTTAACCCAAGCTACCTCACATCAAATGCAAGGTCCAGAACCAAAGGCTCCAGGAACATCTGCACTATCTTAGGAGAATCTACAGGTCCTGTTCACCTAATCTTAACTGTACTCACACTTTTACCCATCAGGACGATTTAAATACTGCTTTGTATACGACAATCTGCAAATGAAATTCAAAAGAAAAAGACTTTAAGTTCTTGCCTGTGCAGGCACTCGGAAAGAGCGACCAAAGCACACAGAAAAACAGCCCACTTCATCTTCGTTGCTACGGTTTCGTATTGCAGGTTCAGAGAAACAGTGGCAGAACCGACCCAAGCAGTTCCTTATATACCCGTAGCACTGTCTCTCCACACGCTATTGTCTGAGATTGAGATACTGCAGATAATAATTGATTTCCTGAAATGAAATGTGATAAAAGAGCTTATGCAGGTATCTCAGATAACTTCTGACCGGTGAAAGAGAAACAAGCACTGGTGATAGGTACAGTATAGACATGGAAAATGGGTTCAGGGAGGAGGGCTCGACTGATTTTGACCAATTGCTGCAAAGCATAAAAACAACTCATTCTTTGTTTGAAGGTACAATTTAGTTTAACTTATCAAGCAGCCCAAGATAATTGGGATTGGAATTGGAATCCGATGTAGATACTGTAGAGGGCAAGTTAGTTAAATGGGATAATGTTATGCAGTGTAACAAGCTGATTGTATTTGTATACTCATTCAAGGTCACAGGCTACATTGTGCAGGATTTAGTCCTGCAATGGTTGCATGTGTAGGCCTAACAATTCCAATCAGGAGCAGTCCATAACAAAATGTCTCTGAAGTGAGAAGCACAATACAATTATGAATGCAGATATTTGGGGGTTTTGAGCTGTGTTTCCTACATGTAAGTTGAGGTCAACGGTCATTTAAGTATGTTACGTGATTGTATTCAATTGTGGGCTGTAGAGGCTATAACTAAATTTCAATTCTAATTATTAAGGAATTTAAGAAATAGTATATATTTTTTTACAGTACATAAATCCTTCGTGATATGAAAGCTCACCTCACCTTTTAGGTAGCTTTAATAGGCATTAACCTTGTAATAATTATGTACATTTTCTGTTTGTGTAGTTAGTCTCGTAGCAAAAGCAGTGAGGATTCTTTCAGGCAATTATTATTATTATTATTATTATTATTTCTTCTGTCGAAAACCCAAAGCAAATTTAAAAACTTCATATTGATGTTTCTGAGAATACCTTTATAGGTATTAAGTGATTTTGTTATCTACACAGATTTATATGTTTCGAGGGGACCTCTTGGCATGCTGACACGGTATAGCCAAAATACGCTCCCTTGTACTGGAACGGTGGGCTTGTTCTTACATGCTGAGAATTTGGGCTTCATGTAATGTTTCTGTGTAGGCCAACATGTTGAAGTACTTTACGAGAGCGACCAAATGTTAAAAACTAAAAGTTAATATCTTTAAAGTGGTTAAAACATTCATACGTTCTTTATTAGTATTCTAGTTTGTTTACATTTGCTAGCCTAGAGTTTGATCGAAGTTCAATGTAATGGAGCACTGTGCCTTTAAGAAATGAATAATTTGAACAGAAGTAGGTGATGTCACAGGTGACGTGCGAGTATGTCCATGGACTTAAAAATAAAAGTGTACTGTAGTTGTAGCTTACTACAAAGATAAGAAATAACAGAAAATATATCTAAAAAGCTTTACCATCACTGAAAGAGACACTGCTCCACGCAAAGCTTTCCATGAGTAGAAAAGAGTTTATTGTTTGTACGTATTAAAGAAATAATACGTATTGCTTTAATAACGTTTAACTCAAACTGTGGCAAAAAAAAGTAGTAGGCTAAAGACGGAAACGGTCTTGTGCGTGTTTCGTTTAAGGGTGCAACAAACACAACATATATTATGATAATAGGAATAATACATATAATATTTGATACTGTAAATTATTCATTTTAAATGATTCAGTGTTGTGTGCCAGTGTTCGATATATGAGGTTAGTGGAGCGTCTTGAGGCATGTACTGTTTTTTTTGTGCAAATATCAGGATGTTTAGTGTTATTTTTTTTATTATTTGCTTAATACTCGATAGCTTTTGAGAACTTCGAAGTTGACTATAAAATCCGGTCCTGCGAAAGTCTTGCGATGTGATTTATAGCTGGAATTGAGTAGATTTGATTGGGTGATAGCAAACCACTCCCCCTTCTCAACCCACTTGTAGTCAACAAGCGATAGCTGCTTTTTGAAGAGCGAGAAGGGCTTGTTTTGGTTCCGCGAGATTTCGCTTGGAATTTTTCTTGTGTTTTATTACCGCGAATGCTTTCGCGTCCTCGTTCGCTAAGTGATAACTTTGATTTGGTCCAGCCCTGAGTGTAACTTGACCTCTGGGTTGTGTACAAACATGAGGAACTAAGCAAAAGCTAAAATAGTTATACAGTCATCCTACTTTAACGGAAGAACTTCCCTCCCACTGATACACACACATTGCCTTTTGTTGGAAATGTTAACCAGCAATAAGTAGAAATGTAATTATAATTGTGATACGTCTATCCATAGACTAAAAACGTGGGGGTGTTATTGCAATTATATGTCAATAAGATGTGGAATGTTTTGTGGGTTTTGTACCAAAGAAGAATGAGAAATCCTGTTACTATTCAGACACTTTTATTATAGAGTGCTATCATGTAACTAAAAAACAGAGAGGACAATGACTTTTTTTTTTATAAGTTTTATTTTGTTTATTTTGGTAATTAAGAAGAAAATATCCTTGATGACATTTTAGATTGTAGAAAAAAAAGAAAATGAGAAGAAGGAATGAAAGACAGGTGGGATGCTTTATAGAAGAGAGGAATGATAGAGTCAAGGTGAGCAGCTTGGAGCTGTTTACACAGCCTGGGCAAGCCCAACCATGTTGTTGGTCCTGTCGAAGATGGAGTAGTACTCCCTGATGAAGACATCGCCCAGGATCCAGAGATCTCCTTGAGCTGTTGGGAGTGACATGGACTGGAAGCCACTGGTGCATTGGCCATTGATCTGTAAAAACAGAGAAGAGTTTCAATTATCGTAAAACTGCTAGGGAGTGGGGGCTTCCATGCAGATGCAAGCAGCAGATCCTTTAAGGACATCATGATTTCATAAAACGTTAATAAGCTCCTTTCTTGAATTATATTAGCGTGAATGGAGAAAAATGCAAACATATCCATAGGTATTACCCGAAAATACATATTTATGGAAATATCATATATCCATCCATACAACTGGCCACATATTGATACCTGTCTGACGTAGGCTGCTGCAGGCAGGGTGTATGGGATGCCATTGATGGTGACGACAACCTGGGGCATGCTGGGGATGTTCTGGCAGTTGATGAGGTACTGTGAAGGGAAGGGATGAAATGTAAGAGAACGCTGGTGAAAACTCTTATGTAAAAAGGTTGCATTCTGAACTTTATTGCTGTATTACTGAACACTTTACAAGCCTGTGCGTGGCATTGTTAGCTGAAATGAAGGAACGTTTGCAAGACTCACCTCATTGTTACTGTTCACGGCACCAATCCATTGCTGAATAGAGGAAATTTCAGTGGGAGGTCCAGCGATTAGCGAGGTTCCAGAATCAACAATAGCCTGGCAGCCTTGGGAACAAGCCACCACCTGACCATTGATCATGATACTGGAAGACAAGACAGGCGAGTTCTCTTATCAGGCAGTTTAGCATGAAACATGGGATCATCCCCTATGAGTAAGGGTTGCAACCTAATGAATTTTGTTGTAAATCCAGATAACACTAGCCCTGTAAGCATTAAGCACAGTTCCAACTTGTGCATTTCCCTGGCATTGCCTTTCTCATGCAGCAAGAGCCAACTTTATGTGCAGTTCTCTAAAGAGGTAGACGACTCCTTACGTCCAAGTCCTCCACAAAACAAATTTCCAATATGTAAGGGCTTGTGCATTAAACCAGGGAACTGTGCCAGCTTGCTCTATGAAGAAAGCTGTTTCCATTGCATCTGTGCATCTCATCTAGCCTTTATCTCTCAGCACACTAAATACACTCCAGTGACCGTCCTAAGTGGTCAGTGTGTCTATCTACTGCTGTTTGGGATCCTTGATCTACACACAGTACCTGACAGGTAGGACTACATCACAAGTAGTAAGAACTCCCTTACTTGTCCACAGCGATCTGCCAGTACCCCTGGTAGGTAACGGGGACCCAGTTGATCTGGCCGGTATAGTAAGACTCGTCAATCCCTCCGAATAATACAACACTGCCAGTAGCCCCATTGCTAGAACAGGTATAGAAAGACATCAGCAGTGTGCACCCTTCAGGCAAACACAAAAATCCCTTAAAAACAGAACACATACACTTCTGGAACAGTGTTGAGCTATGCAGCATTTTGGTGTGAACATCGATGCCATGTTATGGAGCGATATGTGCAACAAAGGGCTACAGAATAGATATGGCAAATGAAAGCTATATCAACTAAAGCAATATTAGCATAAAAGATTCATTATTTTGCATCCGATTCACTATTTGCAAGCAGATGTGCATGCAATACAAATTGAATAGTGTAAATACCGTATGATACAATTAATTTCCTTGTTGTTTCCTAAGGCTTGCACTGGCAGTGCATACGCACTTGCTGGCAACATGTGATTGTGAATGGCTTACCGGCTCAGGTAGATGGAGAAGAGATCCTGAGACACCAGCCCCTGGTTCATCATGTTGTCAAACACTGGGGTGGCTCCAGAGGAGGAGATGGAGGGGTAGGAGAGCCCGAGGATGCCGTCGAAGGGGCTGTAGTACAAGAAGGAGCCGGGCTCCGTCTCACTCAGACCAAACATCTGGTTGGGGTCGATAATACCGCCGATCTGTGAACAAAGACAAAGGTTCAATATGATTGATTTCACAAGCTTATTTAGTCATTCTGGATATCCACCGCATTCTTTTTGGAAAAATCGGACCAGACTAAAGAGCAAATGTGTATTACCAAACTATCTATAATGTATGGTGTGGCAGGGTGGAGGTCCTGCCGGGGTAACATGTGGGCGTGTGTCGGGATTATTGGATTGGCAGGGAGGGGGTTACATTCCTGTTTGTTTGTTGCTGTGTTTTGTTTGTTGTTTTTGTGTTATTGAAAGTGTGTAACAGCGCTTAAACTGCAGCTTTGTGTGTCTGAGTCTCTCTCCTTGACAGTAACAAGCCTTGCCAGCGATGCCACCCTGTCACAATGGTTATATATGTTGCCATCATGATGTTACTATAACATGTATTGGTTTTCCCAGTGGGTAACAGGCTATACTCACAGTCACGGTGTCGTATGCCAGGAAGCCAGTCATGCTGCCAGTGCCGTACGAGATAGAGAGGGCAGTGTTGAGGGCCCGGTATGTGGAGGACAGGGATGGATTGTACTTGTTGTGGTTAGCTTAAAACAAAAAGACGACACATCAATTAGATGGGAATGCTTTATATTAATCATAGCTAGCAACAATGACCTAAAACATACAACTAAATCATTTTGTATTATGACATGGTATTACCCTAGCCTTAATCCTTGTGTAATTATTATTTACATTCAACAGAGACAATTACAGTAGCTAAAGTATATGTTACAATGGCCTTTCCGTTAACTACAAAAGCAAGATATAGTCCGGTCGGCTAACTTGAAATCATTCATCCTTGTAGTTCTTATGAGGAGGTCAATTGGATTGGTTACTTACAGCAGGCATAGCTGCTACAGTATACAGAGGGCACCCAGAGGTTGGCAGAGCCAGTGTCAAGAAGGACTTTGAATGATTGGGGTGGGGTTCCAATGGAGATGGCTCCATAGTACTCAATCTGGAAGAATGCAAATGGGTACATTCATATGATATCTGTCATAAGACTCTCTACAAAGTTATTCTAAATCATCCTAAACCATTGGGAGCAATATTGACCACTGCTTATCATTATTATTATTTTTTAGAAGAAATTGACTTTACCTTACACTTGTTTTAAAATAGGGCGCTCATATTGCATAGTGATTGTGACACGATGTGGACGCACTTCAACTAAAGGCACATTAACTACACAGCTGCACTGCACTGCACGTTTGCTACATTATTTAATGAATGTTCTTCCAACAAACTTCTTACATGATTATGAAAATAAATGTATGGAGTTCCGTGCACACTGTCCCTGCATTGTGTGCTAAGTGCATGCAGTAAATATTACTAAATGGCACATACAGTGTCAGGAAATCAGCTACAAAGACAAACAAAATGTTTGTAAAACACTTACATCCAAGTCGTTATACATGGGCTCAGCGAATGACTGAGCGTACAAGTTATACTTAGAGGCCAGATTTTGAGGATTTTTCTTCAAGAATTCCTCCAACAGTCCCTTTTCTTTGAGAGCAGTCCTCATGGACTTCCCTTTCATCAGGGGCACCCTAAAGGAAAACAGATTAATTCATGTAATATTTAACATATTTCAAATGGGCTAAACCCAACGCAGTGGGGTTTGAGAAGCAGGCACCATAGGTTTGGTAACCTAGGTTGAGTAAGTATCTCTTTCAGAATGAATTCCAGAAATTGAAATTATGTTTCAAGTTGTATGCGCAAAACAAAACATACGAAAAAAGTTTACAGTTAAGAGCCATTATTTCGAAATACTAAAACACGTCAATGACTGTTTGATTTGAAGGGTTTTTTCTCTCAATGTTTCTTTTAGTATTTCTGTATTTAGCTCGACAGATACTTTTATGAGTCGAAACATTTGTCAAAGAATTTTTACTTTTAGTAGATGATAAAACCCTGCAACAACTATTGAAAACCAAGCTTTTCTGGGGTTTTTTTGATAACCATCACAAGCTCTTTCTCCTTACCTGGTCAAGCATTCGGACAGGGCGACCAAGCCCAGCAAAACGATTGCCCACTTCATCTTGTTGAGCGGTCAGCAGACTCTGTGAAGCTCGCTGTTCATTTTGAAAACCCAAGGAGTTCCTTTTATACCCCACCAACAGTGTGAACCTCTGACCTCTTTAAAACTCAAATAGGAGCGTTCCACAGTGGAATAAGGTACAGTGTGATACTGAATGATTGTTGTTTCAATAGTTAACCCTCATCAAAAAGGATGACCTTGCCAAGAAAGCTTATCAATGTTTGTGCCCAGAACAAATTACCCTGTACAATACAACACATCAGGATAAGCAGGTCCTATCAAGGAAAGAGAACACTGTCAATATTTTATAACAGATGTATAATTGCAGATTACACAACATAAGTGCTGTTCCAAAATAAATGAATTGTGATTAAGTGCAGAATGAGCATTAGCAGATATCTGTGAACAACGGAATCTATGGTTGAAAATGTTACATAAAATCCAACTCAGAAGTTTCACTTAAGTGTGTCTGAGCTGCTTGCTACTAGTTTTGTCAGATTTTCTATTTGTCACGTTGACAGACATTTTCTCCACATATGCCCTTTCTACATCAGGGTCCAGTTGCTTAAAACACCTTGTGCTAGATTTTCAAAGCTATTTACCCCTAATCGGCATTTTTCGCAATGGAAAAAAAAAATTCTAAAACTAATACGAAATAACTTGATGCTTCAGTCAAGGCCTTGAAATAAAAGTCTTAGTTGTTTATTTCTAGTTTGGTAACTTTATTGGCCACATTTCTTTGTGAAATATGCTAATTAAGATTTGGAGCTAATAGCTGTGAGAATTTAGCCCCTGAAGTATGAAGTTTGTATAACACATTTAGGGATCTAACACTTAAGGGGAAATGCTTCATATATGGAGTTTTGATATGAAGTATCTAATAATGAAGTCTGAATGATTTTATCTGGAGCCCCTTTGGTTTCATATTAGACCCATTACATTATAAAGAAATCCCTGTGTATAAAAATGGGTTTAACAGAACCCCCCCCCCAAAAAATAAGAGTTCCAGAGCAAGGCCAAAGGTTCTTTATAGAACGTCAGGTAGGGACCCTCTTTTTTAAGATAGTTGGGAATAAAGGGAGAAACAGCATTCATTAGCAAAAGGCCGTTGACATTCCCATGCAGGGATGTTTGAGAGGATTTGAAACATCATAATTTTTATTTTTTTCTTGGAAATCACTGACATGAAAATCCATTAGCTAGATGGTATTTAAATAAAGCAGGGCGGACAAGGTCATGCCGAGAACAAACACCAGAGGTTATTGGAACTGTTTAATATTCCATTAAGATCTAGATATACAGCGTATTGTTTAGGTTATAAGTGTTTCCGTGCTCTTAATGAGAGAGATTGCATTGTGAATGTAAATATTAGACAGCAGTGTTCTCCTCAAACGTAAAGACTTTGACCTCTGCTTGCAATCTTAATCTTTCATGGCAGACTCGTGCCCATGCCCCAGGTAAAACACATGAATGTAAACTTTAAAACACGTGCTTTTATTTTAAAAGCGTGCCACCTGCTGGACACCTTGTGCAATGCAACAATATGCAGGTGAGTCAGAAACGAGTCACGATTACAGACAATAATGAGGAACTGGACTCGGCTGTATTGCACGAAAGTTATTTGTGTATTCGTATATTTCCAGTAGACACAATGGAAGTCAATATGTCGATTCAGTGCGTCCTTTTTTATTCACAAGGAGAATGCCGCCCCCTCGTGGTTTTATGCAGTAATTCTGAGCGCTTCTGTTTGCAATGTGTTGCTTTGTGTTTTGTGCTGCTAGAGACGCTGCGATTTTACAGGATGAAAGGTAGCTGCTATGCCAAAATGAAGAATAAATAAATAAACGAATACATACATTAATAAAGAAATACATGTCTATATATGTATTCATTTATCCATTTATTTATTTATTTATTTATTTAGACATAAAATATCCTCCATAACCGAAATTATGATTTAATACAGTATATATTTTTTTTAAAATAGGCTACATTAAAATAGGCGCTCTTTAACATTACGTTTTTTTTCTCTTTGTCCTAATGTACTTTCAATCCCACCTGTCCATTGACAGAAATCCTGAAATGACTTAAAAACGGTCATTTTCGTCATTAACAGTAGGTTTCTCATTTAAATACTGAATAGTTATTCAGCCACCTTTTTGTAAATCGCACCCATGCCACCTGTCAGAAAACAGTAGAAAAGCGTGTCATTTCATGATGGAAACAACGTTAAGAGTCGGGTTAAAACAGACGGGGACAGCGAGTTTCGGACTGTCGGAAGGCATTTTTGATATTGAGGGCCGCTATCTCTAAATCCTGACATTTATAAACGTTGCACCTGTGTGCTGTAATTATGTTTATAATAAACCCCACACTGTGCTATGTGTTATTACCATCGTTGTCCATCTATGAACAAGTATGTTCTCCGTCACGTATGCGGTGAGCTTCTAAGAATAGGTGTCAGTCTTGTGACCTGACAGATTTCTGACTGAGAACGTCATGTAACTTTTAGAACCCCTGGACGCATTCTTTCTTCTCTGGTTCCACAGTCTCGCAGGCGCACTTTTATGAATGAGTAACAGCTGTTGTAATGACTAATTGGGACTGGAAAGGGTGGAATGTTTAACAGTGCATAATTTCATGACATCACGAGCAGGGGGTGGGCCGCCAGACAGCAGGGGGGAGAGAGAGAGAGGGGAGCGCCGGGCATGTATAAACATATCCAGGCGATCGGAAGATACAGAGACGTTTTGGTCGTATTAATAATAATAATAATAATAATAATAATAATAATAATAATCAGTGCTTCAGGAGTTTTAGATTTATTTTGAAAATTGGAATAAAAATATTTTAAAAATAAAAATCCATTATTTGGAATCCTTCAGTCAGATTAGTAGTATGTAATAGAATGCATTGGAATGTATCATAACACAGGACATGCATGCACGCTGTGAATAGAAGCATGAGCCGTGCATGCTTCTAAACCCAAGGAGACAGGCACATACATGACACGTTGAGTAACGCTGTGTTTTGAAAGTGCTTGATGAGATACATTAGAATGATGAACACCCAGAAGGTGCTGAAAGAAGGATTTCTGGAGAAACGAAGCAACGGACTCCTGCAGCTGTGGAAAAGAAAGCACTGCGTTCTGACAGAGGATGGGATCCGGCTGCATGACTGGAAGCGAAGTGAGGGCAGCGGCAGCGGCGGAGACTCCGGGTTCAGGTCGGGCGGCTTCCGTTCGCGGTCCTCTTCTAGTAAGACCAAGGAGCTTCGTTTCGAGCGCATGGCCACGGTGGACTGTGTCGAATACAAGCGAGAGCTGGTTTATTTCACTGTGGTGATGGCCGGGGGAAAGGAGATAGACTTCAGATGCCAGCAGGAGGGTACTGCCTGGAACGCGGAGATAGCTCTGGGTTTGGTCCGGTTTAAAAACCTCCTGGCGGTGCAATCGGGCAGAACCAGCCACCTGGCACACCTGGGCAGCACCGGGGAAGAAGAGGCGCTGGAATCCTGACGAAAGACTGGACAGCAGTGATAGGTGAGCTAAGGTACGCTTTTTTTTTCTTTCTTGGTTTTCTTTAAAGGCTCCCACCTTTCGAAGGGGGTGAGACTTGAATAGAAATTGTTTAAAATGTTTGCAAATTTAAGTGTTTTCCAATTACTAAATCCTTGAACTCCTCAATATTTGGTGCCTTAAGCCGTCATTCATTTCATAGCTCCGCAGTGGTTATTTTTAATCTATTGTAAAACATCATATAAAACAGTACTGTTCTGTACTGTTAGCCCCCCCCCCCCCCCGCTCGAGTACCCTCAGGCATTAATTACCATAACCCTTTCTGAGTTTCTGCAGTAGCAATCAAACTCTGATTCTTGATAGCGGTTCTTCTTCTTCTTATTACTTCCATATGTGTTGTGCAATGTAAAATGCAATCTGAATATTAAAAACTCAGCCGACAGTGATATTTGATGACAGATTTGGGATCTATATTGTACTGGTTAGCGTTCCCACCCCTTCCATTTTCATGATGTGTAGTGCTGTCTGTAAAGCAAGTCTATCTCTGAGTACTGAACACATGAATGTTCTTATACCACATCTCCAGAGATCTACAGATAGAATATCAGTACTTCTATCGCGTGTTGTTATGTGTGGACCAGGTTATATATACACACGCGCTCCAATTTCATTGCTTCCCTTTTAGCGATGGTGCCCCTGAACAAAGGTTAAATGTTCTTCTGAAAGAATATCTTTTAATAGTTGCATTGCCCCATTGGACTTGGAATTATCTTCAATGTACTGACTTCCCATTAAAAATCGTTTTATTTTTTATTTTTTATTAAATCTTCAGTGTTTGTAGTATGATGAATGCATGCCACAATCACAGCAACATTACTGTGCAAGAACTTCACAAATAACCTGACCAAATACCGCTGGCTCCTACCCAGGCAATTTTATCAATTAAGAGTTCATTAACACTGCCTTGCAGTGGGTGAATCCTATAAAAAAACACTGCTATTAATAACTATTGGATAGACACACATTCATTATTTTCTATCTCTTGTTTCCATCTTTTCACAGATTGAAAACGGTCCACAGTCCTCTTTTTTTGTAAGAAGTGAAGATGTCAATTTCCTACGACTGCAGGATTAAAACTATTCAAGAATCGTTAAAACAAATAAAATATATTAAAACAAAATCTATCAACGTCTTACTGATGCCCGGATCAATACCCCTGGACACCCTGGAACCACCTCTTCCCAATACCTCCAGTAAGCCAGCCTCAGGATGCAGTACCACTCTGCTCTCTTTAACCTCAGTCTAAATGATGCATATCACCATTAATCTGTACCTGAAAGCATATTGACTTTTTACAGGTGTTGCTGAGTTCTGCATGAAGTGTTGCAGTGCCAAAATTTGAAAATCCCTGCAGTTATTTTGTAATGTTTGATCTAGTTTTAAATTTAGATTCTCTTGTTAAATTCGTTCAGATTCTTGCATGCTTTTTCCTCTACATTTAACAGGTGGCAGAGTGAGTTAATGAACCAGCATCTTACCATTACCTTAGCTCTCTATGAACACAACTTTGCTGTCTGTGAACAGTTCACACCCCAGTACCACCAGGCAATTGTGTTGCTTTGCTTTGCTCTGAGCTGCTCCCTAACCCCTAATAGAAAGGGTTCCTCCTGGCGTGAGCAAGCCTAAAGCTACAGCGGTAGCCAAAATCAGCTGTACACCTATCTCGGGACTGTCGCAGTGCGGTAACACAAAAATGTTGCAGTTTTGCAATCCTGTTTTCTTCTCACCGGCATTGAATCAGCTGCACTTCATTAGTTCTGCCACCAGGTGACAAAATAAAGCAGAAAATGCATTAAACAAAACAGCAGGGTGCGCTGTGGACTTCAGCTGATTGGAGATCCAGTTACTTTAGGCTCCAAGATGCTTTAACCAAAGATTGTACATTTGCACAGAGCACCTGCGGGCTGAGTACAGGAAAGCATAGCGACACCTGCTGGAGGTGCAATGCACTTCTGTGACTCAAGCAGACTTGCTGGATGTCACGGTGAATGCAACAGGCTTACCCTTGCATGGCTGATTTGCAGTGCAAATTGAATGTATATTGACATGCATTCTGTAATCTCCTTGTTGCAAGTCATTCAGGAGGAGCAAGACAAGAAGATCTTCCAGACTTTGTACCCAAGGCTGCAAAAGATTAATGATGTCTCAAAAAGACTCTTGGGACAGTCTGGAGAACAGGTTTTGGTGCAGATTCCCACCCCCCAACTTCCCAGAAGCGGTAAACGTTGAGTATCCCCTAAACATGTAAACACCTTGCAGACTTGCTGAATCAGTGCCACCCTGGCTGCCCATGGTCACCCCGCATCCTATTGAGAGTGTTATGGCAGGTGTTTCTAATTTTATGTCCAATCCTGCACACGCCACCTATCCTCACATTACCTCAGTGAAGTATTTACAGAGAAGTAAGTTAGGCTTTCAAATGATGGGAGGATCCAAAGATTACTGAAGATCAGCTTCGCTCACAGTATTACTGACCTAGAAAATAAAAACAATGTCTTCTTGTCTGAGACAGGCATGTCGTTTCTATATTTAAACACTTGACATGTTTGATGGCTGGGATTCAGATTCCAAATCTAGTCCCATGACCTTTTGACTAATCTATTGACCATTGTTAATGACTGTCCTTCCAGAAGAGCTAGATAGATTCCATTGGGATGCCACAATACCACCAAATGTATTACTCTGAAGAACCCTTAGACAACCACAGCATCACCAGCAAAGGCAATACAAAAAAAACTGCTCAGTGCTATTGTACAATAGCACACAGTTCATACCATTATGATACTAGTGGTATATAAAAAAAAGAATGTTACCAATGTGGTATCTACCAGTGACTGAGCTGCAGCATTTGTACTGCCATTCTCCCATAGCACAGAATCATAGCGTTGATGTTAATGCCGTTGCAAAACTAAAGATTTTTAGAGACTGCAGCTTTTCTACAGCAGTCAATGCAATCACAAGACACTAGAGCCAGATTTCTCAAGATATTGACATCAAAGTGCAATTTGCAAAATGAAAGTGTTAATGTTATAAAAGTAGTTTAAAGCGATGTACAGCAGGCATACCTCTGATTCCTGAAACAGACCTTCCGAGTGTTATTCGTATCGTAGTTTAGCACTTTGTTGATAAAATCAACCACAACAGAGGGGCATCTGAATAATATTGTAGGTTTTCTTAATAGGTAAAAGTGTCATTATTATTTGAATGTGGTTATGTCATTTTGAGCATCTACTGTGTTGTAGCACAGGACCATTTAGCTGACAAATAGAAGTCATTTTGCACAGGAAATGCAGCTAATATTGATTAAATGAGACTTTTAAGAAACACTGTTTAATAAGTTAAAGGTTTGAGAATAGGGGATCCAGTATTCTTGCCATTGTAGTTCATCGTGCTTTTGGTTCTGTATTCTAATATGTATCCCGAGTTCATTGTGTTATATCTCTGTAACCTTCAAACACTTTGTTTTGAATTCTTACAATGTCTTAATTTGAAACATCTTTGTTTCTGTAATGTAATAAAGCCTGTTTTAAGTTCTTTTCAATTTCACAATGAAGGTATGCCATTCTCCTCTCCTCTCAATATCTTTAAACTCTAACACTAGTTAGATTACCTTACAGTACCATTAGATAGTTAAGGATTTGTGATGAACAGCTGGTAATAATTAAGGCTGTATTTATTTCATGGTTATCACAGAATTCCCATATAATGTGTACAAATTCCCATTTCCCAAAGAATAATGTAAATATACATCGTTTTTATCACTTAGAAATAAATACAGCAAACCTTTGCCTTATTAACGCACTACCTGTTAGTCTGCATTTAGGAACCCTGCAGCTGGTTGAGTTTGCTTCCGGTAAACGATTGAACACACAATGCATAGAGCTGCACGATTTCTTTAAAATATCTTCAACAAAAAAGACACCAGCTGCATTGAAGATCACAAAAAAAGCAAAACAAGTATTAAAGAAGCCGAGTTATTTGTCTGGGACAGATGCATCATGGTGGTAAGTTCCCACACTTCCCCATGCTTTGCTGCACTTTTTATTTCCCTGAAATCTTGCTTTTACAGCCACTCTGATTATAATAGATGCCATTGTATTCTCCCGCTGGGGATTTCCAATAGCTCAGAATAAGGAGGCGAAGGAGCAATAAGATTGATACCATGCTGCCCAAAACTGGGGCTGGTATTGCTCTAACCGACTTACAATTGAAGTCACTTCAGTTTAATACAATTGGGAAACTTTCACAAGTTCCGACAAATACTATTTAAAAGTTATGTCAGTTGCAGAGAAAATCCAATCCCATTCCAGGCTTCTAACCCACATTTGCATTGCATTCAGTGTCTGGTGATTTATAATGACTATCAGCACACCAGGTATAACCATTTGAAGGAGGCTAAGTACAAGCCTTTCTGATGTTTTACTATGAGCTTAGTTGCACCTCAGAGTAACACTAGCAGTCACAAGTGCCTGAGCTTAAAGTAAAGTCACTGTATGTATGTAAGACTATATATTTCTACAAGATTCCAGAACAACCTACATAAACAATGCCCTTATTGAATAGGGTTGTTTATTTCAGATACTATACGGGTAAATAATTTATACAATAGATAACTCTGCATTGCACTAAAATGGTTACTGTCTGCATCATAAATCTGCCATCTTTCACAAACAAGTTATTGTTCACGCTAAGGACAGTCAAGAGCCTGATAGGAGACCGGTGACCTACTGTACATAAAAATGAGAAAAAACACATTTCTCAGAGGGCACTTGGTCCAAATGTAGGGGCGTTGGTTTCCCTGACAACGCATGACTAATTTGGCAGGCCGGGCTTGACCAATGTCACAGTAATATTACAGGCATCCCATCCTGACCCAAAGAAAAGGCTCTCTAATTTGATTTGGTGAGTTTGCAACCCACTGTTTGGCAAACAGTTCATTAAAAAAGATTAATGTCCTTTGATGACTCAACTCTGTACTTATGGTACCTTCCAGCTTTTTCAGTCGCTGCCAAAGTGTGGAACTTGCTTAACTTACCGAGGGGAACTTCATAAGCTTATGTCTTCCATGTTTTCAGCAACTTGATATTATCTTAGCTAATGTGTTATTTTCTGTTTCAGCCATCACATCCTGGTGACTTTTTAAAACTCAGCATCTCTGTGGCCTCAATAGAGCTCTTTTAATCATGTCTAACTTAGGAGTACATTAAATAGATACAAATTTAAATATCAGGAGTAATGTATCCTTTGAATCATTAACAGAATGCTGTTGCATCAGTTTTGAAGCCTTTCCCCCGTCTGGCACTGGATTGCACAGTCTGAGAGAAAACAGCCCAGCAGATGCTCTCTGTGTGTGGGTGTGAGGGACTGGGTGCATCCCTCGCAAGGTATCAAGCTCTCTGGGGCTTGGCAGCGCTTTGTAATGTCTTGTGTAAACAGTGTCAATCAAGGTCTAGATTCCCCAGTGCGGGTCTATTTCTGCACTGTATCAGTGGCACAGGGTTTTGAGAGCAGGAAGACAGACACCCTGTGGAGTGATTATCCAGTAATCATGAGAGTCAAGTATAGCTGGTCTGGGTGTCTGCCACTTTGAAAGGAAATTCTGATTGTCGTGGAGCTGAGAGGGGTTGGAGACTGTGTCTGTGTGTGTATGTGTGTGTGTGTGTGTGGCTTTGTCAGTCCATCATGCAAGATGTATTTGTTTGCAGGTGATTGGGTATCCAAATGCTTAAATGCAAGACTTACTGTACCTGCCTCTTAGTTGAATTTCATTCTGAAGTGTTAATAGGAACTGATTGCCACCCCTCCTCCTCAGACCAGACCAATGGAACTGTTTCTTAAAGCATATTCCAAAGGAATTCCATTGAAGCAATGCATTTTAAAGTGAAACTTTAAATGACATTTAAATATAAATACAAACCTAAAAACCTCCTAACGGCACATTCCAGAGAAGTCGTTAACAGACTTTCTCCAGTTGATTGCACATAATTCGTAGATAATTACACAGCAGTCTGGAAGCATTTCCTTCTGCTCTCCCAGTTTCACAGAACAATAGATGACAGCCAAGGAGCTGAGGACAAGCACTTCCTTTGTTTCAGCTTTTCATGTTTCTTTAAGTTTTAGGTTAACTCATTGTTAACCTGAAGTTCAGATTCGCCCTCAGATACTTTTTCAATATAGACAAAATTACAGCATACAGCCACACAGTGGCGCTGTTTTCCATGCAAAAAACTCATTGGAAGCGAGGACACCGGAAGTAAAAACAATGTTAAAGGGACCATTGTATTTGATTAAAATGATAACAGAAATAATATATAAACAATAACCCAATTGTGAAAACATTTGAAAGTTAACATTTGAAAGTCAGGATTTCACAAGTCGTTTGGATCCCTGTAATGATTTATATAATGTGAAAGAAGGTAACACTAAAGCAGGGTCCCATTTGATTTGTGTAATCTGAAACAGACCCGTATCACAGGCCTGGCCTCACACAATGTGTGTTGTGAATAGCTGACAGAACTGCTGAGGTGTCTGCGACAGGATGATAAAACGCTAGCCAGCCCTTGTGTCAACAGTGTGTGAATCAGACAATTTGAAGGAGTTGAGTTTCATGTGACCCATTTAGAGATATTTAGAGCCATTTAGAGATACCTCAAATTACATTTCAAGATATCATGAAACACAATTGAGGCCATTCTACCAATTCCATTGTAAGCACCCTTGTGCTACCATTGCCAGTCAGGATTCCTTGCATTGTCAGTACCGTACCACTACACTGCTATTGACTATCCATTGGTGAGGCATACATCTCTGGAACTGAAAATAAACCTAGGACCCCCTTTAGCAAGAAGTGCAGGGAAAAAGGCACATTTTCTAGAAGGAGAAAAACCAATTCAATGGAATAAAACTATCAGGAAGCAACTGCAGTTAGGAGTGGGTCTTTTTTTCTGCTAGTTTTATACTGTTCGAATGGGTTTATTGTCTTTTGTTAGCACTACTATGTGTGTTAGGATTCAGTCTTTTTAGTTAAGCATGAACCAACTATTCCTCATATTTCTTTTATTTATTTTGTCCAGTGTGCTTCTGCACACCAGATGTGTTCAAAAAAGACGTGACCCTTTTCAGAGGTTTTGGTCTGACTGTCTACAGTACAGGGATCATTTCCTCGGCTGGGATCTCAGAGGTAAACAGGCGAGGCATGAGGAGACTGAGGGGCTGAGGTCTGAAGGCTGCTTTGACTCATGGATGCGTGAGAAATTCTCAGCTATCGGGTGTAAACACACATATCGCCCACACTGCAGCTGTGCTGGATTCCTGCTGCGGACTTAACCCCTTCACAGCCAGGGAGCTTTTAACAAAATATATATTCATATTACTATATTATTATCCTGGAACATCAACACTTCTGATGTATTGAGAATATTATTGCAACTGTACCACTTGGGGACATTTTGCAATATGCTTGTGCTATCCACAGATTAAATATATTTATATAATATCAGTGATAACAATAATAATGACAAGAAGGATAAACAGCAGCCTGCCCCTCTGAGCTCATATAATTGTATTGCATCTTTAAGCTGTCAGGCTCTTTCAAACTGGGGCCAATTTGCCTTTTATGACATCATGTATTAACAGATATATATTCTACAGCTGCATTACTGGTTTGCTTACTTATGGAGACCTTGTAAAGTTTTCTGCCAGATTATTTTTTGCAGCATTCAAAATGTTTTTAATCATTGCCAGCAGTGGTTTGAGTAGTTTTCAATCCCGCTCAAACTTCTCAAACTTCTCAGTCTGTATGAATTGGGTTCTGGAGACTATCAGATCAGACATATGTGCCTGTATATGAGTCAGCGTCCCATATGTGTTTAATAAACAGCTCATGGAAGCCAATATTACTTCCATTTGCAGAACTGCTAATGTTACAGAAACTGGCAAGAAGGTGCTTATAGCTTTTTAAATTGCAATTGTATCTTTTTTATTTAGAGCCTTCTAGCTATTTTTGTTTTATTTTTAGTGGGGAAAAATGGTGTAAAGTAAAGTCACATTCAACTACTTCCTTCACAGTTAAAAAGTCCATGTTTTTGTATGCAGGGCATTTTTTTGGTAGAGAATGAACTATATAGAATAAAGCAGAAGAGCATTATTAACTAGCTGTTATAAAATGAAAAGGTCTTAACACTGCAGACTGTTTATACATTCAAATGCCTCTTGACGCTGCATGCCTTTTTCATTAAAAAAAAAAAAACATAGATGTTAATGCCGAAGTTCCATGAAATATCCACACTGACTTAAGCAACATTCCCCAAAACTTACACATGATGTTTCTATAAGAATTAATTGCTGTTTGCTGTATGTTGTCTTCCACCCACCTCCTGACCACTGTTCAAGAATCTTGCTTGATTTAGGGACCATGTCAAAAGTACTCATGCAAGAAAGAAACGTACTGTGCACAAAAGCACTGCTCCTAACTAAATGATGACTGCAATTACCATCCATCCATCAGTCTATCCATATAGCCATACAATACATGCATACAAACTTTAGATACAGACCTTGATTAAAAAACTAGATTCCAGATTAACCTGAAAAAATGTTTATTGATAATTCATAATCTTAAAAAACAAGACCAATAACCATCTGGATTCTATACATGTGTACGTTAGCTTTCGTCTTTCATTACTTCCTTGTTCGCAACAGTTTTGAGAAACTACAGTCACGGTAGACTGAAGGTTTACAAGTTAACTGATACCTAACCTTTCAACATCAATCTACCTTAATATCTATTTTGATTACATGTTCTGCTGTTAGGGATTGCTGACATGATCTGTCTACTTCAATGATTTGTTTTGTCTTATAATTCGTTTTTGAAGTTATGCACAGATTGCTAAAAAAAACAACTAAAAAAAATAAATAAAAAAGCTCCGTACTAGCAAAATACACGTCATACCCTCGTTTTCGTGTTTAGAGAGCTCTTCTGTTCTTTCACTGCAGGCAAAGTTAGAGGTTCAGCTTTATCCACCTTCCCTTAGTTGCCTTCTTTCTGAAAAAGAGATATAGGTCTCCCTCTATTGGTAATTTGTGGTACTGTATTTATTAAATTACTGCTCAGTGCAAGAATACCGCTGTATAAATCTCAATACACGAATACACTATTCTAAGGTACATTGGACTATACCATGTTCTGTAGATTAATATAATATTATTTAGTGTACTGTACATTCCCAGGAAATAATACCTTTTCAAATAAAAAAAGTGTAAAAAAATAATAATTATGTATTGTACAGTATTGCAGCAAAGACACTGCATAGTAGAATCTTCCCCATAGGATACCTACCTTGGGCATTGAACTAGAAGGACCCCCAGGACTGTTATAACATGCTGTTACTGATGCATAGAGCTAACAGAAGACAGATGGAAAGATAGCCGGCTGTGCAAAGGTGATTATTATTATTATTATTATTATTTGTTTATTTAGCAGACGCCTTTATCAAAGGCGACTTACAGAGACTAGGGTGTGTGAACTATGCATCAGCTGCAGAGTCACTTACAACTACGTCTCACCCGAAAGACGGAGCACAAGGAGGTTAAGTGACTTGCTCAGGATCACACAATGAGTCAGTGGTTGAGATGGGATTACAAGCCCTTTTCTTTAACCACTGGACCACACAGCCTCCCTGCATTACATTGATTTAATGGGTGAAGTTCATGTACAGAATATGATTATTTCAATTGGTTACATTTTGGAGTAAAAGGCTGTGAATCTAAGATCTGAGAAGCAGCCCAACCCTGCTTAGCTTCTCAGATCAGCATCGCTGATGGTGCCCTCATGGTCTATATTTATACAGTACCACTGACTTAGCACCCCTGGAAATAGCACGCAGAGAGTGGCCCTGGCAGTAATCCTCTGTAATCCTGCGTGGATCGTCTTTCATTCATCGCGGGGCTGTGCGAGCTGTGGAGTGTCTTGCGTGTCCTTGGAGCCTTGATCAAGCCCACAGCCTGCTTTGTGGAAATGATAAGGGGGCACCCTGTGACAAAGGGTTGAAGAGGTGTGGGTTGACTGCTCGTGGGTGCCCCAATTTGGTCTGTTTCTTTGTGTAAGTGATTGGGTGGCTGCCTTCTTTTGTGACTCACACGCTTGGCAGGGTCTTGGTTTACGTATCTCCTAGACTCCCCTATAGTGCAATGGTAATGTTCCTGAACTAAGGGGGGAATGGTGGCAAGTGGTATTAGCCATTGGAATTGTACCAAACCGGTAACATTTTGATATTTGACTTACCACTGATATCACAATGCAAACCACAGGGTACCATATCAGTACCAGTCTGCATCAGCACAGCTGTGTAATATTGGTTTCAGATCCATTGTCCTTGCTGTCAATATTTGTCTTCTTCTGCAGGTCACCTGTCAGTAAGGATTGACAGTACAGGAATATGATTTGCATTAGTTTCAGTTATAAAAAGTCCCAGTTTCTTCGGGAGAACACTGACGGACTGTGATAACTCACAGTTGAGATTTTCGGCTTAACGTAAATCAGACCTACATGAAACAATTCCTGACGCTCTGCAGCTCAACATTCTCCCTGATCCTGCAAGCAGTACAAATCCCCCACTCTCTATTTTCAACCTAACCTTGATTCCCATTGATCCTGGACTCCAGGGAATGCCTGGTAACAAACTGAACACAGCACAGTTACTTCACACAGACAGACAGACAGCAGCGGCTGCAAACTCCAATCCCCTTGCACTGACCGTACTGGAAACCACATTTAGAGGGCAAGCAGAGACTGATTTAATTTCCTGATTCGTCCCTTTCTGAGCACATCAACTTTGTCTCTTGCTAATTTGGGTGACATTTTGGTGACTGTGTATCTCTGTACAGCACAAGGAAAGTGTGTCTAATTCTGAGCTTTTCCAGTAGCCTCTCTTGCACTAGCTCACCATCACAGATTACTGATGGCTGCAGATGTGTGGCAGCTTTGTCTCAGAGTTTATTTTCCATGCAGTTGAACTTGGCCTTGCTTGGGTGTAGCTGCCCGGGGGTAATTTAGTGCCCCTCAGAGGGGTGCCAGGGTAGTAACTCTGGGGCAGGAATGCTGCTGACAGCCTCTACCTATTTGGGCCCTCTGCCCACAGCTTTTGTTACCAGGCCACTGCAATCTATCTGTGTACAGGGCCGTGCGAAGGGGGGGATCCGGGCCTGTAAAGAACCTGTTTTCTTTTCGTTTCTTTTTTTTCCTTCTCGCTCTTTTCTTCCATTGAGGGGACCTGCCATTGCTTCAGAGAAGGTCCCTTTTTAAAATGACTTCATATTTAATTTTTTTTTTGGGGGGGGGGGGGGTGGATTTGAGTCTTCGAACTGGGCCTGAAGCACCCTTGGCATGGCTCTGTCTGTTTATATGATCCCTTAGCAACACAATATTTATTTTTGGCCTTCTACGTACAGTAGATGTCTGTTATTTTGTTGTTTTCTGTAGCTGTTTCTGCTCATTTACCGGAGGTGCCCGTTGTCAACCACTCTGAAAAGAGTCCTAAAAGCTGGATGTGTATAACTGGATAGGGTATTACAATAAACCTGAAGAAAAATGACAATAAAACTGAACAAATGCTCCCACAAACAGGAGCCCCCTCGGGTTTGTATTTTAATCTGAGTGACGCAGCCACACGGTCACTGGCTATAACAGGCTGGTGCTGGCGTATGTGGGATTAAAACAAAGACCAAAGGATTAAAATTGTTACATTCTACATTTGGAAGTCTCTGTTACAATAAGCCGAACAGCAGGTCTTTGGGATCAATATGTAACTGCTGCCTGCAATGTTACAAACAAACTTGACAATTAAAATATGTCAATTCAATATTTTAATTGACAAAAAAATTAAATATGTCAATTCAATATTTTAATTGACAAAAACACATAAAATAAAATAAAAAGACACGAGGGCCAAACAAAAGGTATAAACAACAAACGAAGGCTTTCAAACAAAACATGGAACAAAATAAATCAAATTAAACAAGTATTTCTACAGACAACACTTACTCTGTGTCTTTTCAAACAAAACCACTCTCCCCAAACCACACTCCCCAAACAAAGCATGTCTCCTGGTTTTTATAGTCTGTGGCTGGAGCCCAATTAATCAATAATTAACAATTAACCAATTAAGGCTGCAGCCACATTCTCACATGTATTTTGCAGGGAGGTATTTTGCCAATCTAAAACAAACAAGAATTATAATGAAAATCATAATGAAAACAGTAACAATAATAATAATAATAAAACACCAATTGGGCGAGCTGTCACCCCATCACAGTCAGTTGAGGTTTTCTCCCAAACCACATCAGGCTGATGCGCATTAGCCATTACTGTTCCTCCCTCGTTGCTGGTGGTAAGGTCAGCTAGCTATTGTGTCTATGTATAGCAGGGAGGGACCCAGTCAATTCCCTGGCATTCCTTTCATCAGCTCCACAGCTCTCAGCACCTCTCATAAATAAGTTAATTACACTGCGAGCAACTAGCTCCCCTGGGGTCATGGCCTTCCTAACACCCTGCTGATTAATGGGGACTCATGCATGCATGCACTGCCGCGGGATCCACAGCCCCGGTAACACACTGATCTACAGCGGCTGTCAGCTGCGTTCTGAACAAGCTGAACTACATACCATATATGAGATGATATATTTCAGGTGGGTCAGAGGACCTCAGGAGATAAATACATGCCAGTCAAAGTTGTTAGATGCTGTGTTAGTGTAAATATATTAAAGCAAGCCTTCATTGGTTGACATCCTCTTCTATGACCAAAGTTTCTTCATAGTATATAAAGCTATGCAAGGTTTCTGGCATACACCTGCAGGTATGATATTTTGATTCACAGGATCATCCTTGCAACCAGGGGGTTGGCAGCTGAACTGCCTCCCTGCCTATCTCTCAGTGCCGGCCGAGAGATGTCAATCAAGATTTCGAGGTAGCACATAGTGTCTTGAAGGGGCGAGGCCAAGACCCAGCAAGTCAAAATGCTGTGACACATGATTACGCCAAGTGTTTTTATTCTCAAACAAATATTGTCCCGACTGAATGACCTGTTCTGTCACAAAATAGGGTCTTACGCCATAGTAGGGAGAGACAACTGTGCAGTGAGATGCACCCATTCCTGGTCTTTAGGTAGTGAGGGTGTCACTACAACACAATGTCTTCGTGGCTGAGTTATTTCGAAACATGAAGGAGCTCCTCTTTTTGTTTGTTAAATTGAACAAGGTGGATTCAGGCTGATCGTGTTTCATAGGGAAGAAAAAAAAGGGGGTACCAGATGTTTTTCTGGCTCCACACAGCACAAGTGTGGATAGACAGCCCTTGAGCAGCCAAAGGCATGGGAAGTTTATCATTTTAGGCGTTGGATAACAAAGGGCTCTGTGCGACAGGACGGCTGTTTCTATTTATACCACCCAGTGACGGGCTTGGGGGACAACGCAAGCCTGTGTTAAATAGTCCTGAGCCTTCCTCCCCCCCATCTCTCTGTGCACTCTGCTGACGGTGTCTGTCTGCTCCAGGACAAGGTAGGATGCATTTATATGAACTATACTGATCTAGCGCTCCGGTCCTGGAAAACATAAAATCAAACTGCTCCTGGGAAATGGAATCAGAAGTTTGGGGGACATGTATGAATAAGAGGGTTAAAAAAAGGGGGTACATTGTCTTGAATATATACTGTATTTCATTAGGGATTCAATATTTCAGTAAACATGTGTGAATGTACTGTATGTAGCATTTTATTAACCTGCATATGGAGCATCTATCTTACACTTGCTACCCAGGACGCATTCAGAATGAAGTCAATTTAACCAGCCAACATCTATTCATTAAAGTACTAAAAATACTATAACCTACACCCTACTCAAAGAGTATAATACTGTATAATACTGTAAAACGTGAATATGTAATAAGTGCAAGTGATAGGCCATACATGACATGTCCGACTGTATCAGCATATGCATTACCTGTGGTTACATTGCAGTTCAAGTACATATGAACTAACACTCAGTTTGCTCAAAATTCATTCATTTATATAGAATTTGGATGGAATAAACAGCCATGCTGTAATGATACATTCTGCTCATTATAATAGACTAATAATAGACTCATTATATATAAGACTAATTAATATTCATTAATATGTGTGGAAGGTATCGGTCATATTTACTACTTAGAAACACTGTTATTCATAGAATCATAATGACAAAAATGCATATTTTATTACCAATTTTAAATTGTTAATTTGTTAAAAAAAACAACTCAAATCTGTCATACCTCCTTAGGGAACCAGCCTATTCCAGGGATTTCTAGTAAAATACAATGCTGTATATTAAATAGGTACAGGGGTGGTACTGTAATTATTTCTGGAACTATTATCATATAAAACAAATCGATGTGCAGTCAATTCCCATTTCATTTGGATGAAAGAAGTTTTGCGATAGTTTGGTATTTTCCCAGCATGAGAAGATACCTTGGCTCGTTAGGGCTAGGTAAAACAAAGGCCTATTTTGAGTGCTGTCCTGCACAGAGCTGGTGGGCTTCTCGCTGGCTGGCTGCTCCAATGATCCGGAGAAAGGGATTGTTATCTCTCTGGAATTCTCTGAATGCTTGCGACCCTCCATCATCGCCACCCTCAGTGAGAGCTTTTAAGATTCCTTTTTGGGAGTGCTGCCTGTCACATTAATGAAGTGTCCCAGATAAGCTATGCAGAGGCGACACAGTATCGGGCTTCTCTGCACTTGCACTCAGCTATCTCAGCCTGATAAGAGTCCACTGAAGATAAGGAAACCTAAATACACTTAAATAATATCTGACGTACAAACATACTGTAAGAAAGATACAATGACAAGACAGGCAGACTACCCAAATTAGTACATAAGGAAGGATCGCTGAGATTCTCATAATAGTCACTCAGTAGTAGACTATGTGGATATATGAAATTAGTCATTGAGAAAGACTTCTGGTTGAAACGTTTGTCAAAGAATTGCATGTAACTGTGTTACTGAGGCACTGATTTTCTTTTTCCTCATTAGGGTGAACCTCAGCTGCCAGGATGCCTGAGCAAAAGTAAGTATGCAAGTCCATTTTATATTCATTGTTATACACAGCACACCACAGACATTATTACAATGGTGAGGAAAGCCAAGGTACAGTAGGATATGCAGGAAAATAATCACATATATTTCCTTGGTGTCTGTTCTAAAATATTCTTTAAAACAAAACTGCAATTACAATATCTAGCCACTAGATAGCACCAGCAGAACGCCTGTTAGATAGATACTGTTGTTCCAATACCTAGGTATTGTAATGGCATTCCTGTAAAATGTAATGTTTTCTTTACTTGTTTGTTGTTATATTGATAATAAACTGTTTGTCTTTCAATTCCTTTGCAGTCAAGAGGTAAGATCTATCAATTTATCTTCCAATATATAATATTTAATACAGCCTTATTAAAAAGTATTTACTTGCTTGTCATTATACATTTATATTCTGTAACTAGCATATTACTGTCTTGCCTCTGCCAAATGTTGCAAGCAACACATTAGACGTTAAACTCAGATCACTGTATTTCTAAGGATTTGGGTCAGCTGTACTGTCCAGCAACCAATGGATTTAAAAAAGGACTCAAGTGCAACTTTTTAACCACAGGTTCTATTTACTTTTCTTTAACAGAGGAAATCCAAGATCACTGCCTCGCGCAAGCTGATGCTCAAGGTGAGTGCGAAAACATGAACTGGATTCAGGAACCGTATAGCTGCTACAAGACAATTGACTTATTTAACTTTCCGTTAACAATGACGGCAGTGGAATGGATCAGGCATTCAATGGCATAGGGGCTGGCATTTCCCGATGATGTTTTAATCTCTGCACATTGAAATCAGTCACATAAAACTCCATTACTTGATTGACTTTAACGTTTTGCTTTTTAACAGCTCCGATAGTTCTGATTGAGAAGTACCCACACTGCAGTTTGACGAAACTGTATAGTATACTCTATACTGTATACTGTATTTGCACTATGGAGGACATTTTTTTGAAAGTCAGATTTTTTAACAGATCATTAATCACCTTTATCACATAAAACATGGGGTGGGTGCTCAGCACCGGCTTATTTTTCACCATGGGTGCTTGAGCCCCGGAGCACCCATGGAGTTGGCGCCTATGTTAATGGTGTTCATGAAGAGTCCCCCCTTCCCCTCCCCTTGTGCAGAGCTTGTTGCTGGCCAGGGCAAAAGAAGCTCTTGAGCAGGAGATCATTGACAAGGAGGAGGAGAAGAAGCGTTATCTGACAGAGAGAGTCCCTCCGCAGACCACTGGCGGCCTTTCCTTCAGAGAGCTGCAGGTGAGCAACCCAGAGCCATCGCAGATAAACTTCTTCAGCCCCAACACAATACTGTATTGAGAAAAAGGGAAAAAGCATATGGGTATAGCTTCCTTGCAATTCCAGTAGTATTGATTCCTTTGTTTTCTTCTATATCTCTTTGAGCAGGGAGTAGCTTGAGTTGCAGCCCCACACAATGTATTCTTGGGCAATGCTGTTTAGCTGCCAGTCAATTTGAGAAGGTTGGGTGTACTCCAATATTGAAGGCTGTAGAAAAAGACAGTCACACATTTTCTGGCTTGAATTCAACCACACTGTTCTGCTAACTAAGTTACCGGTCTGTATCAATGTTACGTTTCCTTGCAGGAGCTGTGCCGGGAGCTACACTCCAAAATCGATATAGTGGATGAGGAGCGGTACGACATTGAGGCCAAAGTCATTCACAACACCAGAGAGGTATGAGCTGGGATCAAATGTTCCATTTTCAAATCCACCACCTGTAACACATTCAATTACTTATTCCAAGTTTTGCTACGCGCCAATGCAGTTTTTTTTCTATTATTATTAATTTGGACCAATATACATAGAATAGAAAACCCTGTAAATGTTTCGCTTCACCCCTCTTCATCAGATCCAAGATCTGAATTTGAAGGTGTTCGACCTGCGAGGGAAGTTCAAGCGTCCCAATCTCAGGAGAGTTCGGGTCTCTGCAGACGCCATCCTGCGCTCACTGCTGGGCTCCAAGCACAAGGTCTCCATGGACCTCAGAGCTAACCTCAAGTCTGTCAAAAAGGAAGATGCTGAGAAGGTAGGGCTACTGATGGAAAGCCTCTTGTGTCACTGAGCAGCAGAACGCTTTATCAGGGTGGTGTTTTATTCTTGTAGATTTGCCTCCGAATCGTAAAATTTAAAGCAGTCTTTAGAGTTACGGATTAACAGTCCACCTCCCTGACCCGTCTCACCCCTCTGTCCTTCAGGAAAGACCAGTGGAGGTGCGTGATTGGAGGAAGAATGTGGAAGCCATGTCTGGGATGGAGGGCAGGAAGAAAATGTTTGATGCTGCATCTGTTCCCCCACAATAGGAGGGTGAGTAGCTGACATCTTTTAATCTGTCAGGTCTCAGTGGCGAAGCAAGGATGGGGCTGCGATATTGCAGGGAGCAGCCTCATTTTAATGATCCGAACAGTGGCTATTTTTATACCAGCCTCATTACAACAATCCTACCTTGCTTAGAGACAGGCCCTAAGGTAAAATGTGCTGCCGATTTATTAAATAACACTTATATTATTTGTATTATGTTGTCATACATGGTACGTAACTGCAGGTTACTCACACTAAAGAATTCTGGTCTTCGGATTTCAATGTGGTTTTCAGAAAACAACACATCAGGATTTTTTTTAAAGCTGAATGAAACTGAAATCTGCTTGTTCAGGTCTACTCCAGTCTGTCCTCAATAAAACAGGCATTAGCAAATAGATTTTTTATTTATGAATGTTTACACAGGCACTACCTGCAGAGGCATGTCTCATTTGCAGAAGCGGCCTGTGTTAGGAGCCACCCTAAAGGTGGTGCACACACTATGAAAATATATTTTTATTTAATGCTGTCTAAATGCAGGGCTGTCCACAAGTTATAAGTTTCGCATCAGTTATTCACTATTAATAATTAAGTTGGCCCAAGAGTATTCTTTGAAGGAACATGTTTTCCATTTAATTTGACATACATTTAAAAATTCTGTTTTTGTTTTTCAGATAGCGTGGGGTGAAACCTGGGGTGGACCTTGACGTATTGAACCTATGCTTGTGTATAATTGATACAGTGGATATTTTTAAAAAAATCTGTCTTTAGTTGGAAAAAAAATGCTTCGTCTGCTGTGTGTTTGCTTTATATTCTGTTTATCATAAGGTCTGTTATCAGTGGGGACTGCACCCAAGAATAATATTGAACTGGTTGCTGTTTCCAGGACAGGGAGTTGCTTATCCTGGTTGTCCAATGTAATTATTATTATTATTTATTTCTTAGCAGACGCCCTTATCCAGGGCGACTTACAATTGTTACAAGATATCACATTATTTTTACATATAATTACCCATGTATACAGTTGGGTTTTTACTGGAGCAATCTAGGTAAAGTACCTTGCTCAAGGGTATAGCAGCAGTGTCCCCCCCACCGGGGATTGAACCCACGACCCTCCGGTCCAGAATCCAGAGCCCTAACCACTACTCCACACTGCTGCCCACAATGGACATAAACCATGAAAACATCAACCAGTAAGCTTTGCACTGTGTTTGACAGCTGACACTAGATACTGTTGCCCTCTAATTTCACAGAAAGGAAATTTAGCTGTCTTGGGGCTTCATTCATATGTCATTATTGTGTCAGTAAAATGCAGTCCCTTTACATTCACTGACACAGTCGTGCTTTTAAGAACACAGCCCTCTGTTTCAGTGTAAAGACTGGTCATAGTATATCTTAGATTGTTAGGAGCAGAATGTCCAGCTTACAGGAAGACATTTAGACCTGAAATAAATTGATTAGAGCGCTGCCATAGCCATGGCAGCACTATATTCTATTGCTATTTGTATAGCGCCGTAGCGACTTTGGCAGATCATTATGATTTAATCTGGGTCTTTTAGAAAAGGACTATTGATTTAAGTGCTGGCTATGTGTGTTTTCCAGTAAGAATGTTACAGCAACCCTCAAATGGCAGTTTGGTATTATCGGCATTTCATTTGAAACAATGTTGCTTTTCTCTCTACTATCTGCTATTGGTGAACATTTGAAATGTCACTGTTTGTTTCAGCTAATCTGATCAAATAAAGCGTAGCTATGACCAAATGTTACACCAAGGGAATTTCTGTCTGCATAATACAGCAATAATAAAATGTGTTGAGTTTTTTTTCTTCTAAAATCATCTTTGTATTTCCTTTTTTTCACTGCAGTACCTTAAGCAAATGCATCACATGCATTATTTAACTACCCCCCTCCCCCCCAATTATGAATCAAATCCAATGTATGACAAGACAATGACAAGAACAGGGTTCTTTAACAGTGTGGACCACCCCAAAGCTATGATACCACAGTATATGCAACTACAACTTAATACACCACTACAACAACCAGGCACCACAACTAAGCTTATTACTGTTGTACTGTACTCCTAAATACTGCTGCACTTAGTACAGCCAGAAACCAAGCAGTCAGTTAACAATCAGTAAAGTCCTGGTAGTACTTAAGTACAAACCCTACCTATTGTACTCCGTCTACTTCTTAGTGTCTGTAGTGCTCTGGTAGTACGACTGGACCTAAGCAGTACATTTAACTTTTTGATATTGCTGATTATTAATATGAATAGATACATGCTCCAGTTTTCGTTGTGCACTGTTAAATTCAGTAGTGCCCTCATGCTAGTGATGGTGAGTGGCGATTAGGTGATTAGCTAACAACGGAGTCACTGTATGTTTCACAGCACTTGTCTGAATAATCTGGTTTGCTGCACATTTACATGCATTACACCTCCTATAAGTATATACTATAACACTGAGGCACATGGCTATTGATTTAACTGACATGCAAATCACCTGTGCCTGGCTCTACTCTTAAGGCTTGAAAAGCTGTTTATACACCATCAGGCTCCTTACCTTAAGCACCACGGTACTCAGACATGGAAAAGTAAGCAGTGCAAACTGTAGATGAACTCAGTATTATCAGCAGACTATCCAGCTTACTTACTAATTAAACCAGAGGTGGAACTTTGTGGAGAGCAACTTTTGTCCATTTTTCAAATGTTCTGTGGGGTGCAGTAGTAATATTAAGTGGGGTGTTTGCACCCCCAAACCCATATTAAAAAAAACACCCCTGGTTAGAAGCACTCTAGATACTAAATGAAATGACCTTGGGGTACAACAGTTTGGGGGAAAGTTGTTCTGGACTGTAATCTAGTGATCAGGAACAACAAATCTACCAGTAAAAAGATTGTCCATGAAGCAGTGGCTTATGGTCCAGAACCTCAAGAACCAATTTTTAATTATAAAATCTGCTGACTAGATTGTCTCCTGTTATACAAGACCGCTTGCTCTGAAGTAGAAGAACACTTATCCACAATCAAGAGTGGTTGTCTAAAATAGGGTGTTTGTTTTATTTTAAATAATGTACCCTGAAAATCGTTAGATACCACATAAAGTACACAGTGAAGGAGTGTATATTATTATTATTTGTTTATTTAGCAGACACCTTTATCCAAGGCGACTTACAGAGACTAGGGTGTGTGAACTATGCATCAGCTGCAGAGTCACTTACAATTATGTCTCACCCGAAAGACGGAGCACAAGGAGGTTAAGTGACTTGCTCAGGGTCACACAACGAGTCAGTAGCTGAGGTGGGGATTTGAACCGGGGACCATCTGGTTACAAGCTCTTTTCTTTAACCACTGGACCACACAGCCTCCTATAGCAACATAGTATAGGTATTGAGACTGGGTAGTGTGCTGTTCAGGCTTTAGTGGGTGAGTCAGCTTTATGTACCATGGTAAATATATGCGCATTAATTATTCCGAGCACTCACACAGCCAAGTTAATTTTTAAGCACCCCCCCCACAGGTTCAGCTGTAAGTTCAACCAAAGCAATTCAGTTTCTGAAACACTGGCGCTGCAACGTCTCAAAGGAAAAAGCAACAGACACTCCTGATATTTTCAAGGCTATGCTTGTGTAGTTTTTCAGTTTACCACACTTTTCCCAAACTGTGCGTTTACCAGTATTGTTATTACACACAATCACTGCCGGGAAATAAAACAAGCCGTGCCAGGAGTTTAATCTTTGAATTGCCTGGGTCAAAGTACTGTGGCACTGCCGCGGCCACTCTTCAGTTCAGAATAAGGGTGGGGTTCATGCAGGTAGAATATGCCGGTTGAGATGTTATCTGAAATAGCTTCAGGAAAGAAAGAATAAAGAGCAGCAGCTTAACCCTTTTGGATCTATTCATTACCAGCGTCTAGCTCGATTTCACCACTTACTTAGACCTTTATTTTTTAATAACATATTTACTTTATTTAAAAGTCCTTTTTTGTTCTGTTTCTTTGTTTCATGAATATCCAAATATATTTTATTCCTAAAAAAACATTCTATATATCTCTGTGAATAGGGTCCACTAATTCGATGACAGGCTTGTAAGAAGGGCATGTCTTCTGTTACAGCTTCACTGTGTGAACAAGACTGATTGAGCCATTCAGACAGGATACCCTAAACCTGCTTTTATTTTCCACTTGCTATTGTTGTATAAATAACTATATCAATTTTGATTTTTGAAAGACAAGATGAATATAGCTTTTATTTATTAGACCAACACACAGACTTTGTAACCCTAAGAAATAAAATTAAAACACTGGTTCAAAATACACTTCAGAACTGTGCAGTAAGTGTGCAGTACATGTAGTGCATTATTATTATTATTATTATTATTATTATTATTATTATTATTATTATTATTATTATTATTATTATTTATTTCTTAGCAGACACCCTTATCCAGGGTGACTTACAATTGTTACAAGATATCACATTATTTTTACATACAATTACATTATTTTTACATACAAATACGAAAACACCAAATTCGGTAAGGTTTGGCAATAATGTTTTGTGTTTGTGCACATACAGTAGCTGCTATTATGAACCATCACAACTGGTATCTTTACCCTGCAAAACCTGAAAGAAAAGGTAGACTGACATTTCATTCACAATCCTGATCTAATAGGGATTTAACAATCTTGTATTTATTTAAATGCAGGGAGAACTTGCAGTTTGGTTTGATTACCGGTATATAATTGACTTCAGATCACACCCAGATCTATATATATATATATATATATATATATATATATATATATATATATATATATATATATATATATATATATATATGAACTCATCCATAATCTCTATAGTTTCTTATTCTTATTCTGCATGACTGGTAAGTTTTGTGAAAATATCTATAAAGGCTGGAGGGAGTCATTTGTTGCTGTAAAGCCTAAGCAAATGAATGTCTCAAAGTATTTGTCCTTTTAATCGATATTAAAACAGGTAGCTGTTGAAGCCGTTTCTACTTGAATACCAGGTATATTATCTGCTAAAGTTTGCTTCAAATGTTCAAGTGGTAACTCTTAAGGGATCTGTACTTTCAATTTCAGAGGTAATTAATCTGCAGTTGTGGCTTATCACATATGTTCCATAAAGTAATTTACTATGAAAACCATATAAGTTTATAATGTTTAACTGGATCTTTATTTAAGGTCATATTCATAAAATGTTGAAATACCATAACTGTACTAAACCTGAGCGCCTTTATCAGGATCACTTTATAAATACAGCTTTTGGAATTTTCTAAGAATTAACAAACAATTTACAATTGAAGGTGTGCAGTGTTGAAACTATTAAAGTGTAGACTTAAAGGTTAGATTTAGCCTAACTTTTTAATCATAGCTACAGTGCCTGCTAATAGACTGCTCTCTATAGTGAAATGCACAGTAGAATAAAATGAATCTAATTACACTAAAACTGTTGACAAATAAGAGCTTGATATGCATTAGTAAATATGAATAAATACACAATACAGGAAAAAAAAAACAACCATGATTATTTTGCAGTTTTCCCCATGGTTCTACCAGTGTTTTACTATGCATTTAGTTTGCTATATCTTACCATACCTCTCTGGGCTTCATAATGCTCACCTATGCTTTAACACACTTTCACTATTCTTTACTATGGGAAACTTTTATAAGGGACTTCCCAACAGTAATAACGGGTCACAGGTGATAATAACAGCAGCTGCTGGAAAGTTCATAAAGGAAAGCGGTTTGAGGCTTGTCCATAACCTTTTATTAACACGACTTGTTACTGCCGTGTATTTACAAGGTGCTGCTAACAGGTATATTACAGAGCAGAACAAAGATAGCAGGTCATGTGACTTCCCAGGAAGGCAGTTCAGGGTGAAGGTACACCTTCAGCAGAGCACCAGCACAAAGCACTGGCAAGTTATGGAAAGTTTGTAAAAACTTTATTTAAGGCACTTCCTTGACACGCTCAGCTGTGTGACTGGAGACCGGGGTGGCTAACTGGAATTGAATTGAAAACAAAGAAAAACAACGAGGGAAATGTCCATTAGTCGAAAGAACTGGTCAGCTCTGTCCAGGTACTGTAAACTTCTCTACTTTCATTTTCTTTAACTGTTTGAGAACCAAACCCTGCTGTAGTCTACTACAGAATTTTATTGTAATTGAAATAAAGGCAGGGGTCCATTTGTTTTATATTTTATATAAACTGTACATTTGTTTCAGTGTACTGTGATGTTTATGCAGTTTTCCCATGCTTTCCCCATGGTTATACTAGGCATTTACCATAGTTTACACTGGTTTGTCATGTTTATTAATGTGATTTATATTTGTGCTTACAATACTTACCTGTGCTTTACCATGCTTTCACTATGATTTATTACATTTTACTCTGCTTTTACTAAGGTAAGCTTGTATAAGGGGACGCATGTTTAAGACTGTAAGTAATATGATATTTAATGGTAAAGTATGCATTCAATGTGATATTGAGGTTACATTTAGCCATTGTAAGCAAAGGTGTAGTGGGTATCTTCTTTGCATAGGTTCCATTTTTTCAATATCAAAGTTGCAAAAAAAAAAACAGTGGGGTTGTTTGCAAGTATGCAACGTAATTGAGTTTTGCAATGAAAAAAAAAAATATATATATATTTATATATATGGGCTTCAGTGAGTTACAGGAAAATAATTCCATCTAGGGTTTCTGTGATGTCACCGCGAGACCGAAGGTCTAGTAAGTTATAAACTGTATATATATATATATATATATATATATATATATATATATTGTCATTTGGAAGACTGTGGTATTTGCCCTAGCATTAGTTCCCCTGTATAGGAAGCACATCAGAGACACAAAATTAAGAATGTAAAACCCTATTTGTCTAAATTTTTGTGACTTTAAATGGAACAAGTTCAAATACAAGCACTTATGTCACAATTAAAAAATGTACAGGGGTTTCCCAAATTTTGTTTTTGAAAGTACGTTTCACTTTTGCTATTTAAATGAAATTAGGTATCGAAATAACACTATGCTCTCACTATCTTTGTTCACAATTGTATTTGCAAGCGCTGTTAAAGTGTTGCTCATACAGTCTTGTTGAGCAACATAAACACATGCATCTGAAGCAGTACATAGAATTAGCTGCTATTGTTCGACTGCAGAAGCGGGTGACGCTCCCCCTGACACACCCGCATTCACTTTATCACGGCTGCTGCTTTCATTGAGCTCAAGATCTTTTTTCCCGGTATCTAATCACTCCATGTGTTGTGTGGGAGTTCACACACAGTGTCACTGCTGCGTGAGGTGGTGCGACCGAGATGTGTAAAGGGTTGTCGTTTGTTAAGTTCACAAGAAGAAAATGTTCTCCCTACACACAGTAATGTGCCATCAACACGTTTTAAAAATGGGGTTATACTAAAGTGAATAGCAATCACATGGTTTTAACAATTCTTTACTGTGTACCACACGTTCAATATATATATATATATATATATATATATATATATATATATATATATAACAAAGTGACAGCCTCCTGTGGCAAAACAAACTACACATGCACACTATAGTCAAAGCCTGGAAGGCTAAAACCTTTGTGTGTTTTACAAAAGCAATGTCTTTACCCATTTTCACCTCACATTTGGCCTAAAAAACTAAATATTTATTTTAATGTAATCATATTACTTATTGATAATTCTTTTCTTGCAGTGTGGCTACAGTTTTCAAATTAAAATGGGATCTGAAATATAGCTGTTTCACATTTCTGTAGCAGTAGTCTGGTTTTGAGTCATCTTTTATACCCAAGCAAAATCCACTGTTGGAGGCATTCGTACAGTAGTGACTGCCAATGTATGAGGAGTCACAAATGTATTGTGTATTGAAAGGGTTAACCAGTTTGTCTTTGGAAAGCTTGAAACGATCAATTCAAAAGTCATTGGGGAGTCACCGTTTAACTGGAGAGGTGGCATCTCATAATGGTTTGCATAGTATTGTCTCTCAGCTGAAGCACTGTACTGAGACAAACAATGCACAACCCCAAACCTTGTGGCTTTTCTGATTAGCAGCAACCAGAGACCAAACCAAAGGTCAGATCAGATGATGCCATGGAGTTCTACTAATCGTACATGATCATCAATGGCAGAGCTGTGGCAGAACAAACACACACTGGCAGTTCTGTGGAACCTTATGAATTTGCCACTAAAATTCACATTAACTCTAATATGATCGGTTTCCACGCGGCAAATTGCATTCATTTTCAATAGCTTGTCTTATCTTTAATGTGCATTGACACAAGGCATCGGGCAAGACTGGGATGCCTTGCAGCTACTGTACAGTTAACTCATATCATAATCTCACATCAAAGTTAACTTCAGTGAGCGAGAACTGTAAGACTCACATTCTCCTAAGACAGTTAGAGTTGTACTGTAGCAATACCGCACACTCGCCACTGGAGGCACTGTAGTGCTTTGCTGTTCAGGTGCAGCAAACCTGAATCTCGCATTAAATCGCTTGCTGCTAGCTCTTCAGCAGTGTTGGCGGGTACGATAATGTTTAGACCTGGGACTGTCCAATCAAATCCTGGGCCTGATTGAGAGACACTCCTAAAGTTCTCTGTCCTCTCTCCCTGCAGTCTGACGAGACAGTGGACCGTGGAGGATGAGGAGGAGGTGGAGCGGGAGAGAAGACGAAGGATTCGCAGTACCAGCACCACCTCCGAGCCCCCCGACAGCAGCTCCAATGAACCCGGGGAGCAGAAACCACACAGGTCAGGATAAAACCATTAGAAATATCTTCACTTTAGACTACAGCTAGACAGGATCCACGCTGCACCACCTAAGGGACTGAGTAAAATGTTCTGGAAAGAGACCTGGTCCCAAGAGTGGGAGATACTCAGATCCGATTGGTGACTCCTTACTGGGATTCACTGATAAAGTAAGCACTAACATTTTTGTCTAGTCTTTTTTTTTGGAACTGAGGTTTGGTCGTTTGGCTGGCCACAGACTGGAGTTGTATTTCTCCACTGTATGGTTGTATAATTACAAGTTCTGTCTTGGGTAAAAAAAATATATATTTGTATAGCTTATGGAGAGGAGGAGAGTGACTAGGCTAATCAAAGGAGTTTTCAGGACGGATTGAATGAGCTGGCGGGCGTATGGAATGGGTTTCCAAGTCATGTTATTGCTTCTGAAGTTCCACCTTAGGATATTATACATACACACACATATATATGTGTGTGTATGTATAACTCTTTCTGATAGAAATAGAACTATTGCGTGCAAATTTACATCTGAAGACATGACTCCAAAAGTACATTTTGTCATTGTAGGTCACAAGCCATCTTTATTTGGCAGTTTATTGCTGCACTAATCACTTCTTATCAACAGTATTTTACCTGCCCTTTTGGCTGCTTGCTGTATCTAATATGACAGGCTTTCTAATCTGAAAGCCATGTATATGACCTTTATTGGGTCCATATTACCTGCAACCACACTGTAGATTGACTTCCTATGTATTTGGGCCCCACCTGAAACCTGAAATTCTCTTTACTGGACTTTTAGGTGGTGTCAGGTTGGATCCTAATACCTGCTGCACAGGGAGTGAATCTTCTGTGTGGAAGCAATATACATATGCTTCAAAATGAAATCTGCAAAACCAGTCAATCTATACAAGTATAAGTTAGACAAGTTTAAAAAAAAAAAAAAAAGCTTAGTTATAAACATGTCCCTGAAAATAATGACCATCTACATTGTGAGCTTAGTTCCTGAACACATTTAATAGATTATGAATTAGGAACTGAAGCTGATCTCTTTCTCATGCCCACAGTGCTCAGGATAAAGAGAAACCGGAAGAGGCTGATCCAGAAAACCTTGCGTTCCTGGAGATGCTGAAGACACGCGATGAGCGCAGGAAGAAGAGGCATCTGGAGACCCTGATGAGACAGAAGGAGGGGGTGGAGGAGTGCCAGCCCAGCACCCCTGAGCCAGAGAGAGAGGGGCAGGGAGGCAGGGTGGAGGCTGAGGGAGAGGGGCAGAGAGGCAGGGTGGAGGCTGAGGGAGAGGGGCAGAGAGGCAGAGTTGTCATCGAGAGCAAAGCCCAGAGAGAGGGACAGGGAGGCAGGGTGGCAGTCGAGAGCAAAGCCCAGAGAGAGGGACAGGGAGGCAGGCTGGACACAGAGGCTCAGAAAGACTCCATGGGAGGGGTTCAGTGGGAGTTAAGGAACTCCACAGGACGAGGCAAATTCAGGGTGAGTAGCGCATTGCATTGTGGGATAGAAAACATGAGAATGTTGGTCTGTGTTCACTGTGTCAATTACGTCTGACCGGAAATCACTTTACCCTCCCAGAGCTCTTATCAAGATCTGATTTAGGATCAGATTACACAAGACCCCCTTCATAGATACAAATGTATTATTATTATTATTATTATTATTATTATTATTATTATTATTATTATTATTAGTATTTACTTTACAGTTGTGGAGGTTTGCATGTTAATGCTCAGTTGTGGATTTGAGAATCATATTTTTATTGTGTTTAGTGAAATTAACAAGATCATTAAGCCCCTTTGTGTGTGTGTGTGTGTGTGTCTGTAAAATAAATACATTTGAATAGATATATTAGTAAAAATCTTTAAATTGCATGATATTTATTTTCAGATTGAAGGTGCTGGAACAGAAACTGCGACGAACCAAGAACCAGTAACAACACCGACAAAATCTCCCCCCGGGAAATTCGTGAGGTACACAGATTACAACGTGGTCTACAAAATACCTGATAGGAGTCACTTTAGAGAACATCTATGCGTGTTTAAAAGAGAACGTGTCTTGTATTTTACCATCATGGCTTTGTTTTCAGTGCGCCCTCCTTTAACAGAACCCAAGCAGACCTGTCAGTTTATCTTCCGTTGCATAGACACTGCTCTGCGGATGGAAAATAGAAATGAATGTAAAAAAATAACCCTGTGACATGGTACAGATTAGAGCTGTAGCTTCCTTTTGCTTTTAGACTTCACTTTTTCTTTAAAATGCCATATGGCCTTAAAAGACAGTGTTGTATTTAAGTTACGATACAAGATTACCTGTTGTATTGGTTAAACACTGCAATACAATGTAACGGCTATGCTTAAGCTGTTACAAGGCTGTGATTCCACTCATATAGTTGTGTTAAACTTTGTGTCAAAGCTTCATTTAGTAGTGGTTAGGGCTTTGGACTCTTGACCGGAGGGTTGTGGGTTCAATCCCCAGTGGGGGACACTGCTGTTGTACCCTTGAGCAAGGTACTTTACCTAGATTGCTCCAGTAAAAACCCAACTGTATAAATGGGTAATTGTATGTAAAAATAATGTGATATCTTGTAACAATTGTAAGTCGCCCTGGATAAGGGCGTCTGCTAAGAAATAATTAATAATAATAATAATAATAATAATATTATAAACGCTATCCTATTAATGTTTTGACTTTTGACTATTGGTTATTTCCTTTGCAGTTCCCTGTCCATTTCCCTCGATAAGAGTCAGGAGTTCCCAGCTGAGACTAAGAATCTCTCCTCCCCTACCAGCCCCGCCTCCTCCACCACCCCCGTGGGTACCAGACCCTCACCGAGAGAGAGGAGGGTCAGGACTGAGGGGGCTGCAGTAAGTGCGGTGCGGTGATTTCCCAATAAGAGCAGATACAAAAAACATGAGTACGGTTACCTATAAGAGTAAAATCAGATACAAGATACAGTTATAGTTAGGAGCAGTAGTTGAATACGGCAAGGTATGGAGCAGTTCAGTGCAGGAACAAGCTATTGCAATAACTGGTACAATTGGGTGCCATATAGTCCAGTATAGTGGAGAGTTGTGAGTTTTACAGGCGCTGTCTGAACAGGTGTGTCTTGAGGAGGTGCCGGAAGGTGGTCAGGGACTGAGCAGTCCTGATATCCATGGGTATCCACCACTGACTCAGAATTAGAGAGACTTGGCAGGTCTGTGGACACTTGACAAGTAATTGGGTTCTAATTGTGCCTGTTTAAAATGCAGGTGGAGGATGTGCAGATGAGACATCCCCCTTCCAGAGCCACCTCTTTCAGGGTAAGCATCACTCTGAGGTTCAGTTCATTGGTCTCTTCTTGAATGCAACAGTTTTGAATGCGCATCACCTTGGTCGAACGTTGATAATATTTGGGGACCACTACCATTCTGGCATGGATTGCTAATTCAAATCTATTGTTATTTTTATTTTTTTTTATTTTTATTTATTTATTTCTTAGCAGACGCCCTTATCCAGGGCGACTTACAATTGTTACAAGATATCACATTGTTATTACATACAATTACATTATTTTTTACACATTATTTTTACATACAATTACCCATTTATACAGTTGGGTTTTTACTGGAGCAATTTAGGTAAAGTACCTTGCTCAAGGGTACAGCAGCAGTGTCCCCCACCTGGAATTGAACCCACAACCCTCCGGTCAAGAGTCCAGAGCCCTAACCACTACTCCACACTGCTGCCCACTATTGCACATGTTTGATGCCTATCTACTCACGGACATTCAGCAAGCCACCAGTAAATATTATTTAGTTAATTCTTGCATTGGATAGTACTGTATAAATATGTGACTAATTCTAAAGTTAATTATTGCTTTGGGGCTGGATCTGATAGTAATTATTGGTCGGTTTATTTACTTTGCATGTGTTTTTTCCAGTCCACTAGATTAGGTGTTGGGGAGCTCTGTTTTGGTGCCAGTTTATGTATCTCAGTCACGTTCTCCTGTTGTTATATGAACAGATTTGCGGTTCCAATTGTTCACAGGTAACGTCAAGATCCGAGGACCCCCCCTCACGGTTTAACAGGAGGTGAGAAAGAGATACTTCATAATATTCCTCAGTAACATTACGCCAATAGAATGTGAGTTTATCACTGACTCCCAGTGGCCAAAAATATTATTGCAAACGTATTCAACCATTCATTGCTTAATTGCCTGTACTGTACACATATATACATACATGTAATACCTGTATGAGTTTCCCATCCAGAAGAACGTGCTTCTAGCTCTGAAATCAGAGACTTGTTAAGGGTACAAGAGACCTGAATAAAAAGAGTTCGAAGGGCTAGCAAGCCTCTGTTTAAAGATGCAGTCTGTTGTAACACTCCTTTACACAACCTTCCCAACAGCTCCAGTCTCAGGATCCCCTCCAGAACCAAAGAAGAAAAGATGAAGAGATTATCAAAGGTAGGGCAGTGAAGTGTCCAAACAAAGGAAGCTGTCGAAAATCTAGAAAAAAACGATACTAGAGGGTGCATTGTGTGGACTAGGGAAAAAACAGCTTTTTATACCAGCGAGGGAGTCTCCCATATTATACTGAATCAGACGCTGATTAGATCCTGTGGTCGCAATGAAAGTGAAGGGTAAGGAATGTTCTGTATTGCACATTTTATTTGCTCGTTAATATTTTTGTGGCCCCATTTCAACAATGGAGACTTACCCGTTGCAGATTCTAAACCCTGTCCTTAAGGTTAAGAGTTCTATAACCACATGTGCAGATGAGCCTGCCTCTTTTGCATAGTGTGATCAATGGTTCACACCCCTGCTTTAAAACCAAGCTTTACCCATGTAATATTACTACAGTACAAGTGAACATGTTGTGTGTAGGGTGTCTCTTATATATAAGAGATGTCATCTCCTGCAGTTTGGGCGAGAGTGTTTTTTCATACCATTATGATAGATACCATTGGTATGTCAAAATATTAGACTGTTTCCACTGTAGTTTCATTCTACCAGTAACTCAGCTACCCTGAGCCATGACCCCAGTACAGAATAATTACCATTGCAGTGCACATTGGAAATCACGTGGATATTTTCTATTGTTACAGCAAGAGACTACACTTGATGGGGAATCTACCCCACCTTTCCAGAGGAAGTGAGTACAGCTTTTAAAAGATGCATTATATGCATTCAAAACTTTAAAACAACTGGCTATTGTGCGACTTAGTTAGGTTGTATTTGTTTAATGAATGCAGAGCAATACATACTGGGTATGGTTATTTCATGGGAGGGAGGGTTTACAGATTCAACTCAATTCCTGGTCCATACAGCTATGCGGTCACCAGGTCGCTATTCTAGCTGCTATTCAAAGTACCCTGTGTCTGAAATATGCGTGCTCTGCTCTACAGCTCCAAGCTAAGAATCTCTTCTCGGACCATTGAAGAAAAGCTGGAGAGGTTGGCCATGGCAGCACAGGTAGGGAGGAAGATCATTTCTGAAACTGACCTACAACACTGCCATGTTTTCAATGCATTCACTGCACTCCTCTATTTGTGAATTGGGGGATGTGAATAATCATCACATGTGCATTTACAATGTAATTAATGGCAGGAAAGCGTTACCAGACACACTGTCGAATGTCAGGAGTGAGACTTGCTCATGTTAGGTTTTTTCGTCACCCTCATTTAGAAATCGGAGCAGGTGAAATCTCCCACTGCATCTCGTAAAGACTGCTTCCTGTTTGCGGATGAGGTAGCAAGAAAACGGGGAGTGTTTGAAAGAGAGGCGACGAGCGTGGAGAGAAACAGCGGCACCAGCAGGAAGGTATTACAAAACAAGCTGACAGGGCCCTCTATTTCAAATCCAAATCTAGCTGGTTATCTCCGGGTACAGTTCTGCATGTGGCTTGATGCTGTGTGACTTTCTCTGACAGGACAACCTGGACTTCTCAACTGGGATCTCAGAGCGAATCAACCGCTGGATCAGCAAAACACAGAGGTCTGAGAAATCTCCTGGTCCCACGGTAACGATGTGCTGCATTTAAAGAGCTTTTCAATAGCTGTATCTGCAATACCAGATAGGTTTGCCTAGATAGCGATCTTGCAGTGCTGCCCTAGGTGCTGTAAGATCAATGTCTACTGGGGGTAGAGTATTACAGGCAAACCTCTCTGGAGCATATGCTTGGTTGTTTTACAAATTGTTCAGCTTTAACATAACTGACATGCTGCTAGCCCTCAACGTTCTGTAGTGGTTTTGAGGTATCTGAAGTTGGAGGGAGGGAGGGAGGGAGGGGGAGAGAGAGAGGGGGAGAGAGAGAGAGAGAGAGAGAGAGAGAGAGAGAGAGAGAGAGAGAGAGAGAGAGAATGGGGTTTATTTTAAAGATCTGAACCATGTCAGATCTTAATGCCACCACCCTAACATTATGTCTTGTTTGCTCTTGCAGGACTTGAGGAAGGTGGACATCTCCAGCAAGCGCAACCTGTGGAAGAACAGATCCGAGAGCTCCTCTGCTTCTCCCTCAAAGAGATAGAGTGACCCTGTAAGCTCTTTGACATTTTTCTAGGTGAAATCAGGACAAGTAGACAAAAGCTATGCATGATATTTGTCTGGGTTACTTTCAGTGCTAAATCATCCATGAGTACTCAGTCACAAGAATGCGAAGGCAAGACTAAGTCAAGTAAACAATTTAGTTTTTGGCTAGTACCATATTCAGTGTACTTTCAGTGGTGGCCGACCTCAGGGGGCAGAGATACAGTAAAGCAACAGTGACTAGTTTACAATGTAAAATGTACCCTGTTGCAGAGTTTTCAGTGCATGTGTGAGCATTTAAGAATTATTGAAATTAAAAGAAAACTGTACAATATACTGTTCAATGCAAAAGCTGTATTGTTGAAAATAAATGTGCAAAAACAAAAACAAAACCAAACTATACATAACTTGATATTATTCTGTTATATTATATATTATTCAGGGAAATAATATATATAAAATTGTACAATTTTATTTATTTATTTTATTTTATTTTTTCCAGAAGAGGTTCTGCAAACCAACAACTCCTTCAAAAAGTGAAGAAAACATGTGAAGTCAAGAAAAGCATTTATTGCAAGGGGTATTCGTAAAGATCATTTTATCATTGTTTTCTGGGTTATTTTAGTGTATGGTAAAGAGCTATTTTACATGACTGATCGTTTTTTTCTGATAATATTTTTAATGTAGGTTCATTCTGAAGTGAGTGGACATTTTCACACGCTGATTTTCAGATTATAAAAACTCCAAATGAAATGATAAACAAAGAGAAGAAGCTTCCTGCTCTTTTGTTGATTCTGACAGACATTCAAAACGTGTTTTTCCCTGTTTTACCCAAGATGTTTGTATTATTTCAAAATAAAAGTTATTTTCTGTAGTTGAAGCCCTGTACTTTGTCTGCTATGCTTACTAACAGCAAAAAGGTTTTAATCTAAAGGTTTAATAAAATAGGATATTAAACAGGTAAGACATTCCTAGTCTTTGAAATGAAAAAAAAACATGTTAAATGAGATACAAAAGACATTGAGAGTGCTTTAAAGACCTTGAAATATATTGCTTGGTTGTTTGGTTTTAGATTTGTAAAATGTTACCTCTTTCAAGAAACAGATCATTAAAGACCAGAGTAAACACTTGAAAATATGCCCCGAAGGCTCTTCAAGAGCGTTACCCTTGTAAAGACAAACTTTTTTTTTTTATATAAAAATATATTAAACATCTATAATGAAATGTTTTGTCTGTGATGCGGAATGTAGAATGTACATACATTCTAAAATAGAATCTTGTTCAACTGGATGATAACAGCAAGTTGTGCTTCTAAATCTGGTACATGTTAACATCCCACAAGGGAAAACAAATAGTTCAAGAATGGAGTTAGACACTGGTGCTCTCCCTGTCTTTCTTGTCTCATTCTACAATAATGCCTGCATTGTGCTGGGGACACACAGCGAAGTGTGTAACTGTGTTTTCAAGCCTTTTTTGGGAGACTCGATGGCTGGTTGGTCACACTGACACCTGGATTAAAAATAGGATCCCTGTACCCTTATCCTCAGCATCACTACCCCCACCAATTGAGAGTCAGACAATTGTCACGTGACCCAACCCGTCTTTAAAAATTCTGGAGTTTGGAATGTACGGATACACTGGGAAAGAATAGCTATAGAAACATTGACCCTTTCCAGCTTGCTTCTTCAGGTAAGTCTACACTTGTATAACTCTCATTGTTCTGCAGTAGTGGGTTTAAAAAAGAAGACGTCATCTGAAAAGAAAGGGAGTTGTTTTATACCTTTATTAGATTAATATATCAATTAAATATATGTGTAATTTAACTGATTACCATACTGATTAACTCCCTGTATCAGACTGGAGTACAAATATACTATACATTTTCTACCAGTTTCCTGGAAGAAGGCACATCGTGACATCCAGCGCTACATTTTCATACAGGTTAGGGTCCTCACATAATATTAATTGGAACATCACTTGGAAACAGTATTAAAGGGTTTCAAGCTACCGGCTGATGAGTTGTGATGGTTTAAAACATAGTTGTGTGCTGTTTTAAGAAAATGAGGTTAACCAGTTTAAAAATAATTTGACTACTTTCTGTATGTACTTGTACTTATATAATTTAAGACAATATTTACTGTACAACAAAATCATATGCAAATGTTATGTTTCTCTAAAAAAGGGTCCAAACAGATAAACTCTAGAACACACTTAATCAAGGTGCTGCTTTTTGGTGTTACAGAAAAATGACCTACAGCTCTGGCCAAAAGTTTTGTAGCACCCTATAGAATTAATTCAGTTTGCTTCATAAAGTGGAATGAGACCTGCAGAATAATGTTACGTTAACATATTGAATTACATACTGCTTTGTAGTTTTCCATATACTTCACAAAAAACGGACACAAATTGAAAAATGTGACATGAAATACTGTACGACTATTATGGCGACTTTGGCGATACCACTTTTGAGATGCCACAGCTGTACAGTAGTAAATTAATAAATGGTAACCACTGTGTAACTGTTATTCTTAGTTAATGTACCTGTATCATGAAGTACACAATATTAAAGGTATCTTGATACAAACACACCTTTGATCTCAAATGGCAGTGCAAATTTGCTTGTATAAATAATTGCTGTAACTCAGGGGTCTGGCGTTTGAGCTACAATGTGTCTCTGCTGTGTGGAGCAGAAGAATGCCTGTAATGTATGCTATGAGCTTCCAAAGAGATCACTAGAGCACAGAACAGCATGCACTGCTTAGCCTCATTCAACACCTCTTTATTAGCCTGTGACCACAATGCACACTATGTCATGCCTCGTACACTAGATAATTATTACCCCCTTCAACCTGTAGGAAAAGGGGTGAGAATCCACTCTTTGCAATACATCTTATGAACTGGGGAGAAGGCGTTTTTCTGAAGCTTGATTCAACATCTCAAATAAAGCCCCCTTGTTGAGGTGTCTAGGAATCTGGTCTAGTGGATAAAACAGCAGGGATATAGAATTGACAGTATGTCAAGGAGCCAAAACCCTTTCCTTATCAAATAGGGCTGGTTCTGTAATACAATCGAACTGCAGCACAAGGGCAAGTACAGTATGAGCCACTGGCAGAATAATATCAAGAATAGCATGAATCATCACGCTGGTAATCCATTGAAGTACCATGGTACCATATCACCACGATTGTCAGACCACAATATTGGTTCCTGATCTATCGTGTTGGCATTGCTGGTGACGCTGTGGTCTGCTCAGCTTTCCTCAGCGTAATACAATATCCTGAACTCCAAAGAGACGCACTATCACTGTTCAAGCTGTTACGTGTATTCATTGATATGGCTGTACTGGTGTATTTAGTTGCAGGTCCATATCTGAAGATGTCTGACACAGAGGAAGTAATTGAGGAGTATGAGTAAGTGAATCTATATGTGTCTCACTGAACACTACAGGGTATGAGAGAGTAATGTCCCACATGATGGTTTACTTATGTAAGAATCTTATAAACCCTTACAGCGTATCAACGCTATTGGAGATTCCTGTAAAACTGCAAAATGGAGCATGATATTTTAGTAGACCATGTAACCTATTTTATTCTTTGTCTTTCAGGGAGCAGGAAGGTATGCTATTATTATTATTATTATTATTATTATTATTATTATTATTATTATTATTATTATTATTATTATTATTATCTCCCTGTATATAATAGAGAGAGGTGTGATTTATGATTGATTTCTGTTTGCTTTTTGCCTATAACAGAGGAAGAAGCAATTGAAGGTATGTACGCAATTTCATATCTTAAAGGGCTGAACTGTGTTCTGTGAACTCACTTATATGCACTGCTATGGTGCCTGGCATCTGCATGCTCAAACAATGCTGCCATTCTCGGAAATAACCTCGAGGAGCGATGATGAGAGAGGCAGCTGCTTGTATAACACCAGGAAGGGAAAACGACCTCTGTAGTCGTCACAGGGAGACCAAGCATGGTCGTTACTAGACTGTCATTCTGAGTAAAGTCTGAAAGCTTTGAGCTGGTACTCATTGCAGCTCTGACAATCTCTGCCCAGTATAATCAGCCGTACAGAGCCAGATTTTTAAAGTAAGGTGGAAATTTTGATCAGACTTCTGCTTAAATCCTCAAATCCTGTAGGAACTACTAAATGGTAAAGGGATACCAATGCATGAAGCATGCAAAATAAGTAGAGGTGGTATTGTGCAGTATGGTATGGTTCTGTTATTCTTCAGATCCAGTATTTCATTTGAATCACATGTGATTGTAGCTGCCCTGAATACAATTCATATCTGCTTGCTCTCTCACTGTATTCCTGCTGCTGCACACAGAAGAAGACGAGGAGTTGATGAAGGAGCAGGAAGAAGGTACGGATTTCAAATGTCAAATATCAAATATCAATGCACATCAAACACTGTCAGGAACTCTTCTCATAAGGATCATCATTCAGTAATAACCATCATTTTATATCATTTTACTACAAAGACCTGGCCGTAGATTTTAAAACCCCCACACCTGCTTTTATCAGATGTGACCCTCCAAAACATCATCTTTAATCTTTTCTTTTTACTACAGTTTGTTCTATCTTGGCCTTACCACCTGATTAATCCACTTAACAACACTTCACGACTCCTATAAAGAGTTCATGAAAATCTGTTTACAGATACAGTGTTTTTTTAATGACGGTAGTTCAGGCTGGTTTTCATTTGTAATTGAAAAACAAATGATCTCATGGAAGCGCTATATGAACTTCATCGCATTGTATTGCATTTTATTTACTGCATTCAGAGGTGGAGGAAGAAGCAGCCGAAGGAGAGGAGGAGGAGACAGTAGAAGAGAAAGAGGCTCGGGAAAAAAGCAAGGAAGGTGAGGAAGAGAAATCAGGGACATTTCTGAGACTATTGCTAAAGAAACCAACAACAGTCTAGAACTGGTTTAAAATTCCACACTGACTTACAACAGACTTTGAACCTTCCATTTACTAACTCAAAAGCTTAAGGATCATGCATTTTTAAAAATGGGTAGTATTCTTTACTTGTCTCTCATCTACGGCTTTGGAACTGTGTGGGTTCCAAAAAATGCTGTTTACCTGAGTGAAATTCAGTATAACGATTGTCCACCAGATGTTGCTACTTCCTAAATGAACTCCCAGGAGAGCTGTGATACTGACGTGTTTCTCCATATAGAAACAGCCCTCTTTGGTGAGGTGTCATTGTATTTAGTACTGACTTGTTCTTTCCAGCATTCCAGCCCTTATCACAGTCCTTCAAGTATCATATCTGCTGTCTAAATCAGGCTCTGCTTCAGCTCCTCTGCCCCGGACTCCATCAACAGACTCACTCAAATACCAGACGCTCTTCAGATAATAAGGGCCTCATCAAGTCTGTTTGCTCCAGGGTCTGCTGTAACTGTAAACCTCACCAGTTTAAGACAGATCATGTCTCATTTGACTTGCTTGTTTTAGAAAGCGTTCATTTTAACACTCCTTAGAGAAAGGAAATGACAAAGCTCACTCCTAAGGGGTGTTATGACCCTGGCATCCATGCACTGAAGCAATGTTACAAACTTGCTAAGAAACCGCTCCATTACTAACATTGCCTTTTCCGTTTTGCTAAACAGCTCATGACAAGAAGGCTGTTTATAATGACATTGCGTTGACTAAGGGGTTAAATATGTATGTGTCATGAAAAGGTGTGGTTCATATTCCCAGAAACCAGGGGCTCGTTTCTATACGCACTTACGATCTGGCAAGTACAGCAGAATATGCTACATCCAAAATCTTTTTACATTCCATTTACTGAACATCCAGATAATCTGCGACCACAAACTCATTATTAGAAATGTGGTGACTAAGTGGCCGGGTGCCACATATTATGCATTTACCAAAATATTGCCCAGCAATGTACTGCGGCAATAGTACAGTGATCAACGATATCATCCACTGGGCTGCATTCTGCTAGAGCTGGAGTATCACATCCCCCCTCAGTGACAGACGTCCCCAGTAACTGAATCCCCCTCTCTTCGTCAGCAGAGTGTGGGTAGCTTGGTGACAGGCCTCCGTCGTTTTTCTCACTGTCACACTTTCACTGCTGGTGTTTTTACGGGTCACGCTGCTATAGCCAGTCCATTTGTTTGGCCTGCAACCATGTTATTCCTTCACTAGCAGAACTCATTCTGTTTGCAATTTCGGTCCATTTTCTTTTCTTTTTGGCAATAGCGGTTACACGGTTGTTCAGTTTAGAAAATTATAAATCACTACTTTCGTCTTCTTTCAGAAGAACCTGCTAGCCCTGCTGAAAATGCATCCTTTTACCTGCTGTTTGAGATGCCATTCTCATCGTCTCCTAACACACCCAACAACTCCTCGATTAATTATGATTTTTATAGTGTGACTTCTAATCTGTCACATGTCTTCTGATGTAATAATTAGCATTACACATGGGATCCTTGTGCTGCGTGATTAATGCATCTTCAGATAATACGGCATTGCTAGCTGACCTGTCATTTAGAAACACGACACCAACACCCATTCGAGTGGGTTATATAGAAACTGGTGATAACTGATCAAATTGGCTGGTGATAAGTGTTCTCAAGACGTATCATAACTGAAGTTACAACCTTGCAATATAGAAACGAGCCCCAGGACTTGTTCCAAAGCTTCATTAACATTCAAAAGGAACATGAACATAAACATAAACTGACTAAAATAGTCCATAATGTTTGTAGAAATCCCTTTTAAAATAATCAAGACAAGGATAACAAGTTTGGTTTGCACGGATTTTTATTTTCTTTAGATGCTGGAGAGGAACAGGAAGAAGAAGGAGAAGGTATAGAGACATGTTACGGTTGTTTTTTAATTGAATAGAGAGTTGTAATCTTTTTTATGAACACATTTATAATCATTCTTTTTATTTTGTTGATACAGGAGTTTGACAATGAGTTCAGTTCTAGTCTCCTGCCATTGAAATATGTAACGTTGGCTAATTTAGCCAAAGACACATTAGCTAGCCTATGTTAAATGTGTCTATGGTAGACAGAAAGAACCTAAGAGCAGCTCCTGAACTCAGGGGAATCTTAACAGACTTAGCGAAACATTTTAAGGTAATGGGACAGTTAAAAAAAAAAAACTGGAAAAAAATGAACTTGTCATTAAGAATTCTAGAATTGGACATGCTTTTTTTCAAGTGAAGTAGTCTGATTTAAATTCAATTTTCTTCTTTGTTTGTTTAATGAAAATCAGAAGAGGCCAAGCCCAAACCAAAGTAAGTATAACATTAACATCATTGTGCTTGCAATCATCATTGGAATTGAAATGTTTGAATAATTATAATATGTAATTAACAAGATGCAATAACATCTGATAACCTTTGCAGGTCTACTGTCTACTAGTACTAGCACAGTATGTCAACTGGTCTTGTCCTTTGTTTTGTGAGCATTGCTGTCCCTTTTTAAAGATTTCTTCAAATACTAAAGGTAACACATTAATACGTCTCTCCAGCAGACTCTTTATGCCCAACCTCGTGCCTCTCAAAATCCCTGATGGAGAGAAAGTTGACTTTGATGTGAGTATTTCGATTGTTTGTCGCTTCTGTTAAACCTGTTCATTCAGTCGATCAGTCACCCCAAATATAAGAGTATATAAGAAAATGTTAAATAAACCACAGATGGGATCTAGGTTTAACGGCTAAGCTTGGGGTGCTGCTGTAAATTGTACAAGCACAGTATTGTACTATATAAAGCCCTTACTTAATTCACTGTTTTCAATTTGTTTGATGTGTAAGTACGCTTGTCTCTCCTCTCTCCTCTCTCTACTCTCTTCTCTCTCCTCTCTGTCCTCTCTCCTCTCTGCTCTCTTCTCTCTCCTCTCTCCTCTCTCTTCTCCTCTCTGTCCTCTCTCCTCTCTCCTCTCTGTCCTCTCTCCTCTGCTCTCTTCTCTCTCCTCTCTCCTCTCTCCTCTCCTCCCTGTCCTTTCTCCTCTCTCCTCTCTGTCCTCTGTCCTCTCTGCTCTCTCCTCTCTCCTCTCTGTCCTCTCATTCCTCTCTCCTCTCAGGATATCCACCGGAAGCGGATGGAGAAGGACCTGAACGAGCTGCAGACCCTCATAGTGGCGCACTTCGAGAACCGCAAGAAGGAGGAGGAGGAGCTCATGAGCCTGAAGGATAGAATGGTGAGCCCTGCAGATTCACTACCGCCTATTGTATCTCTGTTGGCCATGTAGACAACCCACTCTCCTTTTCTAAAAATGCTTTTCTCTCACCCTCAGGAGCAACGTCGGTCAGAGAGAGCTGAGCAGTTGAGAATCCGGACCGAGAGAGAGAAGGAACGCCAGAACAGGTTTGCTGTAAGTATATCAATGTGATGACCATATTATAACGATTTTCTTCCTACAGTTACAAGGTTTGTACAACGGGGGGCACTGTGTGTTAAATACATTTTTTTACATGAGTCTTACTTTTGTATATCCACATTCAACAGCATATATAAAAAAGTGTGGTTATGTTTTTGCCAAGATACAGTATGCAGCAAAGTGTTGTACAGCATAGTAAAAGACCAGGGAAACTATGGTGAAAATGCTGGCAAGCATGGGAAATGAAAGTCAAGTACTGAAGAAAAAAGAAAAAAAAACATGCTGGGTTGTATTACATAAAAGCACAATATAAATTGCAGACTAACTGGGTCAAAGTTTAGGTGAAAAGAAATCCGCCCTTTTCTGCCTGTGTTTCTAGGAGGAGAAAGCGAGGAAGGAGGAAGAGGAGGATTTGAAGAGAGCCACTGAAGACGCCAAAAAGAAGAAGGTTCTGTCCAGCGTGCACTTCGGAGGCTACCTGCAGAAGGTAAAGGAGTGCTGTCAGGGACTCCAGGTGTGCTGGACTCTATATGAACTGCGCTCTGCTGAACATCCACCAACCTGTAGGGTCGTCTGAATACTTAGAGGACATTTGCATAACTCTGTATTTCACGCATGCATAAAAAAGCATTAGGATAAATGTGTTAAAGGAAAGTATAGGTAGTTTGGTCATTAGTTATAAGAGGATATATACAATCTATAGCCATGCTTAAGTGCTACCGGAGTTGTGTAGTGATTATAACATTGGGATTTCAGTTCTTCACAGTCTGATATTGCTTATAACATTCTTTATAACGCTTGTATAGATGCGTTCGTTGTTATTATTTATTTTGCTAAAACACAAACCCTAAAATGATTAAGACTTTAGGAATTCTGAGGGTGGATTTAGTGTTTAATGCTGAAAAAAAATGAATTTAGGATTTTCAACGCAGTTAGAAAACTACAGTGTGCTGCAATCCTGATCAGGCCGGCCCCCTGACAAAACAACACTGGTATAATTGCAGACAGAGAGGAGGACAGGAAAGAAACAGACTGAGAGAGAAAAGAAGAAGAAGATCCTGAGCGACCGGCGCAAGTCGCTGGACATCGATCATCTGAATGAGGAGAAACTGAAGTAAGTCAATCACGGGACAAGATTAATGAAGGTCTTCACATTACAGGGTTTAAAAACAGCAGCAAGCAGCCTAGGAACCCTTTTCAAATCCCTGATCAATAAGTACCATCTACTTATCAAACCTGTTTATTTTCATCATAGTTGTGAAGGGAAAACTATCAGTAATGATATAAAACTAGTACCATATACAGAAGTTGGGCTTTTCAGCTTTTAAACGAACTAGTTTGGACCTGTATATACACCTTCATACTATTTAACACATTTACTTACAACAGAATGATTTTATCAGGGAAATAGCTTTGTCAAACACAGATTGTTGAGCTTCATAACAGAATTGTGCGCTAAGTGCAAATATTAGTGTCACTTCATGTGGTTAATGTGCCTATATTTTTTATTATTATTATTATTATTATTATTATTATTATTATTATTATTATTATTATTATTATTATTATTATTATTAGTTTATTTAGCAGACGCCTTTATCTAAGGCGACTTACAGAGACTAGGGTGTGTGAACTATGCCTCAGCTGCAGAGTCACTTACAAGTGCATCTCACCCGAAAGACAGAGCACAAGGAGGTCAAGTGATTTGCTCAGGGTCACACAATGAGTCAGTGGCTGAGGTGGGATTTGAACCAGGGACCTCCTGGTTACAAGCCCTTTTCTTTAACCACTGGACCACACAGCCTCCTATAAAATGTTTTGAAGGTGAAAAGAAATGTTCCCTATAATATTATATATTGATAATATTATAAAATTATTATATATTTTTAATATTTGTATATTGAAGTGTTCACTGCGCACAAGAACACACTAATGGTATAATAACACGTATAGCGCCGCTTGTGATAGGTTTCGTGATGTGACTCTTGAATTGCTCGGTGCAATGACGTGACTCTATCTCTGATCCCCAGAGAGAAGGTTGATGAGCTCAGCCAGTGTATTTTTGATCTGGAGGCTGAGAAGTTTGACCTGCTTGACAAATTCAAGAAACAGAGATACGAGGTGAGGCCTGGCCGACAGCTCTTCCATTCCACTGCTTCCTTCGTATCCGCCAAAGAGCTCACTTGAAATTCAGAAGCACCTTTTTGTATTCTGTTTGGTCTGCAGTGTGAGAGTATTTACAAACATCAAAATGGACTATAAGCATTAAACCCAGACAAGCATTGACATAGAACATATTTTTAAAACAACATCAGTTTAGTACAGAAGACAATGGTGATATGGGCAGGAGATGTCGTAAAGGGAGCAGCTGTATTAAAGCAAAAAAAAAAGTTTCAGGGTTGCCAATTTCTAGAGGCTAGGGCGGTTATTGGAAATGACACCACATTGTGAAATATGTTCATACAGAAAAGACTGTATCTTTTGAAAGGGTATGCGTTGGATACATAAGAAAGTGTTTTAAGCAAAGCTGCCATACTATTGGTAACATAATCCTATCCATTATCACTCACCTAAATACTGTATTCCTCCTAACAAAGGAATCGTCATAGACGACATTGAAAAATAACTCCATTCAAGCAAATCAGTATTGAGTGTCACACAGTGCAGTAGTTTTAATACAAACAGACTTAGACCTGTGATTCTAATGTAAGTTTTTCTTCCAGATTAATGTTCTGAGAAATCGAGTTAGTGACCACCAGAAGATGTAAGTATTGAACCCCCACTTTGCATTGCAGACTTGCACTATAGAATGTATTGCAGTATACTATTGTGTTTTCAGATGCTACCATGATATTTTTATATAGGTCATCGCCTGTAACCACCACTTCCACATACTGCTTCTAGCTCCATGTTATTATCTAACTTTTTGTCATTATTAACTTTTGGTTTTGGGTCATGAAACTTTCTCTCTCTCTTCATTATTAATTCACATTTAGTGTTCCGTCTTCAAGTTCTGTGTTCTGACACATTGTGCTGTATTTGTTTTAAGTGCGTTCAGATTTGCTACAGCAATGAATTGAAATCTGCAACCCTAAACTAATGAAGTCATGGCCATGTGACTACACCAAAGAGCATGTGGAGCCAAATTATCAAGACATATGAGAAGGGCGTTTCCGTTACTAATCATGCGTTGCCATGGTAATTCTTTTCCTTTTTGTTTGCGCAGCACGAAAGGTGTCCGTGGAGGGAAAGGCAAGGTTGCGGGTCGCTGGAAGTAGATGCAAGGCCACTGGAGCTGGGAAAGCCACAAGCCTGCCTTTAAAATGAGACCACTCCAGTATCCTTCACTGTGTGAGCTCTGGCACTGGGAATGTCATGTGTGAGATTACTACTTTGTGTTATCCACCACTTGTAAATGCTTGTAAATAAAAACTATTAAAAAAACATGATTCTCTAATAATGGAATGTTAAACACCTGTCTTAGACGACCACCCATGGTTCTCTAGAACATGAGAAATTCCTGTATGCTGATGACCAACTTCACAACAAGAGGGTGTGTGAGGTTGTCTGGTTTAATGCCTCGATAGCCTGAAATGAAAGCTAAACTGTATTTTAAGATAAATGTAACCTATTGCGTTGAATTAAAAGACAGGCATAGCTGCAGTAAAGTACGAAAAACAAGAAGAGAATAAACCACTTTCTTGCTGGTCCTCTGTACATGTTTCATACAGGTCACAAAGTTATGGTTCTGAACACATGCTGAATGCTCTAGGGTTTAAAGGGTGACAGTTTGAGGGTGATTTGTATTGCTGTATGCACATTTAATGAATTGGACCAGTTTCCTGAGTTGCATAAATCTGTCAAAAGGCTTTGTAAAACCTTAAGCAATTACCTATAGAAACATTCCATGCAGCAGTAAAACTGTTTACCTTGGCTCCAGGTGTGTCCCAGAGTGAATAAAAGATTGGGACATTGTTTTGATTTTCACACTCACTCTGAAGCACATGTGCCAGCTCATGAAGTCAGGCGATATCATCTCTATCAACTCCTGACACACTGTTCTGATGAATAGGGTTTACACTCCACCCACCTGCGGGTAGTGTCTGTGTGACCCACCTAGATACTCTCCAGCTGTTGTCCTCCCCCTTCCATGTAAAACCACATGTGGGCTGATCAGCTCTGGGGTATTTTTTCTGTTCATAATATAAATGCACCTGCTGTTGGACCTCTTTCAGATTGCTTCTGGCCAACTTTTAAACAGCTCTTGTTCTGTTCTTTAGCACAGCATTAGCTTATAATGTGGTTGGGAAAAAAATAAGGAAAACAAATCCATGTTGTCAATATTTTGCCTAAAGCCTTTGTTTTTAATGAGCCTACTATAAAACGTTCATTTTTTTTTTTTTTTACTGTGGTGCTAATTGTAACCTGCTATGAAAGACACACTAATGCAATACATATAATAGATGACTAAATAAATCAGCATCTTTGAAAGGCATTTATTTCAAATTCAGGGCAAATTGGATACGAAATGTAAGTAATTTGAATGCTCTCATGGAAAAGTAAGTAGAATGTCATTATCAGCCTGCAATGACACTGTAACTGACTATTGTGTCTCATACCATTGTATTAACACTGTTTAGGATATGAAAAGGTAACACATGAGGTACCAATCCACCATTTTAGCAGCCATTCAGGAGCCTTAGGGCAGAACCATCAATGGTACCACCATTGCACTGTGTTTCTGTTGAAGATCATTTGGTCAGTGCATGGAATTCTTTATGAAACTTTAGAATACTGGTTTTGATTTGTTCTGAAGAAGCCATTAATAGCTGAAGTTGAATTCAGGGCCTATAAAAACAGCTGGTCTACAGTGAGATCTGGCTTGGTATGCTGTGTTGTTCAAATACCTTAACAATGCTTTTATAACTTTGCCCTTCCATTTACCATCACGTTTGGGTGGCACACATCATGATTAAGGCTGTATTTATCACAGATTTCACGCTTTCCGTGAAATGTACCCTTTGCCGTGTAATATGTAGGTCCCCGTGAAAATTCTCATTTCTGAAAGAATAGTATCAATGTACATATTTGTATCAATTCAAAATAAACACAGCAAACGGTTGCCTTATTGACTCACTACCGATTTATGAATTTATGAACCTGGCCATCGGTTTAGTTTCCTTCCGGTAAATGATTCAACACACTGCATAGAGGAGAGCTGTATGATTTCTTCAAAATGTCTTCAATGAAAAAGACACTGGGATGCATCAAAGATGGGAAATGTAAAAAAGAAGAGGACATTTCACATACCTGTTGTTATTTTTATATTATTATGTTTGATAATACATAGATGGTGAAAATAGAATGTTTTGATAAGGTGAACATAAAAACGAAATATTCTATAATTTAGCATTTACTGTTTTTTCAGGTCAGCATTTACATGTTTAGGAATATTTGCTGTTTAATAACTCAGGAGACTATGATTAATTTGGAATGTGACAACGCAATATATATTTTGCTTCAATACATTTTATGTTTAATCATGAAATATCTTGAAATACCTATTTCTAGCCCATGAAATGCAGTGAAATATATTTATCTTTTACCATGGAAAAATACAGCCCTAATCATGATGGGTGAAGTTCCTCAAGCTATTAACGACTTCACTTTGTACGCCGTTAATAACAGAGCCAGGAGAAAAGTGAAATGGTGAACAGGAATATATAATTACACAGCGCCGTGCCAGCATTCACACATCTCCCAGTTCCTTAAAGGAATTAGAGGTGGTAATATCTGAGGAATAGGCATCTCTCTCTAGAACTCTAGAAACAGTGACTGACTGAGTTTCAAATGTTGTGTCCATTGTATGTGATGTGCTGGAAAGCTTGCTGTCCAATAACTTTTCTCACACACCTTTCAATTATTCACACGCCAACCCCAACACTGCCAGAAACATACAATCTGACTGGCCCAGGGACTCATCAGATGTGTCACATGCTGGCTGTCTATGCCAAGCTTGTTTCAATAAACAATTTGAAGATGACATGTAAAATGAGAAAACGCCTTTTCAGTCGGTATGAATCACATATCAATCATTCCCGGAGATCTGCAGCTCTGATTTGTTGTAGGGAATGAAGGTATATTAAGCACGCTATAGTGTTAAGTGCGGGTAAGTTATAGAACGGCAAAGGTCTGTGTACGAGGGAATGTCTGTATAATGCTTTATTGATCATATACACGTTACAAGAATCCAGTTTGGTAGAAACTCAATGTGGTTCAGTTGATGCCATGAATTGCGTTTGTGTGTGATGTATCATGGCGTTTAACACACGTATCTTAAGGGAAAGCGTTAGTGCCCTAAATGATCACACTGTGACACTGTAGTGGGTTTTTAAACAGTGCCAAGGCATCATCAAAGCATAAGGTGTGGTGCTGTTGGTGGCGCCTATCTCTTAATCCTCAGTCTCACCTCTAGCGCTGTTCCCAGTGCCTCACACTGCTGCTCCACACAGAGAAAGAGAACCCTTACAAGTACACACAGCAACACCCAGGGCCTTCTTGGACATACTATATCAGTGCCAGATCTTTCCCATTGCCTTACAGTGATTGGAGCTAGCAAATAATTCCATACAGTTTACCTGTTGATCATTCGCCATTTGTTATGCAGGACTCAAATGCGCAGTTTTGAGAGAAACACATGGTATTGTATTTTTATTTTTAAACACGGTACTGTGTATGTTACTACACTTTGTTAAATACATCTGTTTGCAAGTCATGGTTCAAATGTGTGTTGGTCATTTCACCTGGAGAGTGTAATGACTTAATTACCTGTGTTACATTGTGATGGGGGTTTGGGAACTAAAATTACAAAATTAAATAATTGCAAATGTCTTATAAGCATGGTAATTAAAGAATAAGTAGTAGGGTTCCGTAAAATATACGTCCCCACGTGTTGCTGCAACTGTTTAAATACCTGTCATTCTTTTCATTGTTAACATCCGGACAGCTTTTGACACGTATATAACTCTAAACTCTGTTTCAAAGCTTTTTTTCAAAATGTCCGCTCTAGTGCACTGGGGTTTGAGATCTGTCCTCTAAATCACTTCAAGAAGAGCAATTAAAAAAACATAACAAGTGCTCTGTTTTTTTCTGTTCTGCACCACATCATGGATCATACTTGCCATTTGACACTGTGGGCAATAATCCTTACACTATCAGTGCACTAGAGCGGACATCTTGAAAAGAGCTTTGAAACAGACTTTACAGTTATAAGTGTAAAAAGTTGTTAGGATGTTAACAACAGAAAGAAAATGACAGGTATGTAATTTAAACAGGCGTAGTCACATGTGGGGATGTGTACCGCTATATTTTTACTTACTCTTTAGTGTACAGCTATGCCCAAAGGTTTTGCATCACTTAGAATTTTAGGATTGAGACATCATTGATATATATATTTAAAAAAAAACAAAAAAAAACGAAAACTTTATGAACATAATTTAGATATTTTATTTAACATTATGTAATCAAAGAAACTACACAATTATATTGCAAAACTCTACCGGAAACCATAATAGTGGCACAGTATTTCATGTTAGATTTCAAAATTCAATACGTTAACGGAACATTATTCAGCGGGTTTCATTCGACTTTATGAAGCAAAATTAGTTAATTCTATAGGTTGATGCAAAACCTTTTGGCCATAGCTGTACAGTGTAGCTGAAACGTTTGTCGGCTTTCTTTGAAGTTTCAAATTAGAATTTATGACTGAAACTCTGAAACAAGGACCTCTTTGTTGTAATGAGTTGGGTGTGACCTCTCATAGTCACAAGACATTTCCGTGTCTGTTCTTGTTACTGTCTCTGGGTATTCCACATGCAGCGATTCAAAGCAACACATGATTTTTATCTTTCCAAAGTTTGCAACCAAATCAGGTATAGTTAACAGCCATGGAGATTTCCTTAGGGGGGTAATTCAATTAAACACGAATGATCCCACTCAAATGAAATGGCACCCTCCAATAGGAAAGTTACATTAACACACTCTGGTTATTTGCAAGCGTTGTCCCTGCCTATTTGTGGATTTGCAGCTATGCTCTATGTCAGTGAAATTTATTTTTACATTGTTGTTACACAACAACTAGATCAATATACCCATGACTAATGTTATTTCATGTATTCTGTTGCTGCACGAATATCCATGTAATTACCATGGTACAGACCTTTATGTAATTACATATGGCACTGAATCCAGTAGCTAACATGTAAGAGCATAAAACCTCACCCAGTTAGTACCATGTTATTACATATTTATGAATGCCATGTACTTTAAATTGCTTAACCAACTGAGTGGAGCATTATCAAGGACTACAATCCCATTTGTATATATTAGCAGATCAATACCAAAGGTGCAATGAGCTGCTTACAACCTTCTCAGCCCAGCAAATAGCTTCAGATCTGTTCTTCTTCTTCTTCTTCTTCTTCTTCTTCTTCTTCTTCTTCTTCTTCTTCTTCTTCTTCTTCTTCTTCTTCTCTTGCCTTTTTATGTAATGCAGGCTACATCAGTCAAGTGCCCTTATATTGGTAACAAAAAGTGACATATCTCTTTTCCTCCATAGAAACTTTGTTCACAATATAGTAATTATGAAAAGGAAAACTAAAACACCATATACCATATTTTATTGTATCCATAACCCCTTTAAACTAAATCTACCAGAGCAGGCATTTGTAAAACCCAAACCATTTCGTGCTTCACGTCAAAGAGTTTTTGATTGGAACAAACATATTTGTGTTTGAATTGGAAACATATTTTCAGCTTTAAGCACAGGGTGGAGTAAGATGTGTCTTTACTTGAATTTCAGTTTGCACACTGGTCTGACCACTTTCGAAACAGACTCAGTATACTCTGCCTACAGCAGATGCACAGTGAGCTTCGAAGAAAGAATACACTGTGGTCCTAATACGATAACACACTCCCTGTGCATTCATTGGTCATTTCATTGTAATGCTGTATATACCATCACTACACAATCAATCTATCAATAGCTAATAACATAACTGATTTGTCATGTAAACATGAGCGTTCCTTTGCTGAAACTTGAACGATCGCTGTGGAAACTGGGCTGTGTATTTCTACTGTAAACACTGCAGGGTGGTGCAATTTTAAAGCAGCATAGCTATTGGCATGTGTTGCGTGAGAAATGAACCATATCCGCATGTGAGTCAAATGCGATTGATTATTGGCACCTGATCTGAAGGAATTTCTTTAATGAAAAACAAACTGTTTAAATGCTTAAGGGCACATCCCATAATACACTGTACTTATGTAGGCATGAAAAACACTGTTCTGGTATTTGATGAATTGCTATCGTAAAATGTTTTTTTAACTAAAACTGGGTAGGTCTGGTAAACGGATCAGCCAAATTGTCTTATTTTACTAATAGCCGTTTAGATTGGTGCAATTCAAAAGGAACCTTGATCCACAGTAGATGTTCACTAGATGGTGCTGGACATTAAATTCATAACAAGGGGACAGAAGAAAAAGACAACGTAATCTGAAGCACCTTCATTGGTAAAATTGAATTATATTTTAACATACAAACACATGGTGCTACTGCTACTGATTCTGCTGGTGTTTTTCTGCTTTGAGTTTGGTGCTGGTTTTATATTGGCATCCCATTTCTTTCCCCCGGCACTCCCAGCTCCTTATATAAACTTCTGCTTTCTGCTTTATCAGAACTCCCTGGGCGGAGCTGCTCCATCCGGTGGTGTAAAATCTCTTTATTGCCTGCTCTGCTCGTAAAACTGTTGTAAAAGTTCAAACGCAACCCAGTAACGAAATAGTCCTGATATTTCTGCTTTATAGGATAACAAAATAAAGAAGACCCAACATGTGTGAATTGTGGGTTGTATCTGTATTCTATAAAACAGCTGAATTTAGATGAGGTAACAGCAGCCTGGCAGATTCCTGATCAGACTCCACACCAGATAAAGTATTACGGGTAGCTGAGGACTCATACAGTGCACTTTAACATGGATCGCAGGGCTCAGACTGGGCTGTTTTCCCTTTAAATCTCATTGGATGTGAGGGAGACTCAAAAGCAGCTTAGCTTAGGCGACGAGTGAAATGAGTTTGGGGATATCACATGCATGGTGGGACGGGCCACAATTTGTGAAAACCCAAAACAATATCCTCAAGGCCATGCCATTCTAATGTTCAAATCAGGTGACCTTTTGGCTTGAGGTTGAGTTCTTGTTTTAACACATTGCAGTGGGTTCTCATTCTCGTAGTCCTGAGTCTTAAAGAGAAGAGACAGATACAGATCTGACTGTATTGAACTGGCCCAAACTGTCTGGTGAACCTTGAGTCATATTATTGTTATGTCTATGTAAGAAGTGTAACAGGCAGTGTTGTGTGATACACTGCCATCACAGATTCTGTCCCGTCGGTGAGATAGGAGGATGTTAAGAGATCTAAAACAACAAATCAACAAATGCAGACGAGGCTTACAGTGTGTGAGGTTGTTCAATCCAGCCTGCACCCTGTTACATACAGGTCACAGATCTTCACAGACTGCAGCTTCCTTGTCAGTAAGTTATAGCTGAAAACAAACATCTTTCCTTAGTGAGGGACACAATTTACAATAGTGCTTTGTCCAAACACAATATGTACAAAAGCTATTCCATTTAACAAGTATACCCACCTGTCACACGGCTAGCTGAGTGGTGACGTCAGAACCAGGAAATGAATACACAGAGAACAGATGAGGTGAAATGATGAAACCGCTGTTGCGCGGTTTATTAAAAATAAAAGGTTTAAACAAACAGAAGACAGGACACGGCACTTTAAGACAAAATAAATAGACAAACAAAATGGACTAACACTTAACAAACGGTGCACGGACAGACACACAAACAAACACGGTGAGTCTATATATAAACAAACAAGTATCATGCTGGTCCTACCAGCACGCGATAGCAATTGTTATTTACTTTTCTTTCACTTTAGTTCTCCTCCTCTCTCTCCCGTTCTCCACTCACCGAACACACAACCCCGAGTGAGTAAAACGTGCATCTATATATACTGTTGTGCTGGGATTCAATTACTAATTAATTATTCACTTGAATCCCAGCACGTTAATTAATTATGTGCAACCTCGTGCTCACATATTAAATACTTTAAATGCACGTGAAGTGATGTGCAATCCCGTGCCTAAATACAATTATACATTTTAAATAACTCGTGCTGCACACACCCATTTATATCCCGTGCAGCCATCTCTATACACCAACATTAACACACCACACGCAACATACAGTACAATACAGAAATGCACACAGGGGCGGGGCACATTGCCACACCACCCTACAGCTATGGCCAAAGGTTTTACATCACCCTATAGAATGACCTCATTTTGCTTCATAAAGATGAATGGAAGTTGATAAAAAAACAGACACAAATTCATTTATATTTAATTCATTTTTGTTTTCTTTATTTTGTGGTGTATTTTAGTTAGTTAAATACTCAGGAAAGCCATTGCCACCTGGGAACCAAAAAACTACAAAAACACTTGGGAATCCAGGTATTGGTAAGGCTTCTTGTCTGGTTAAATAATATTACCCACTACTACCTAATAGTCACCTTGGATAAAGGCGCCTGCTAAATAATAATAATAATAATAATAATAATAATAATAATAATAATAATAATAATAATAATAATAATAATAATAATAATAAATACAAATATTCAAGACTAAAAAGACTCCTCCCCACCCTGCCCTGAAGGCCTTGGTCAAACTTTGCTAAGCACTGCAGAACATTCCAAACACTAAACAGTGTTTCATTGTCTTGGTAAAAGCGTAAACAATGAGGGTTCACAGGGTGAGGGCAGTTTGTATGAATGAACCAATCAGCATTGGGGCAGGCTGGACAGTTACAGGGAATGCAACATCTTAAATGGTCACTATATTCCAGTATATTCAATATAACCTCTGTGCAAAACTAGACACAGAACGCATATTGTGTTACCTCTACATTAACAATGACAATGACATGTCAATTGAAAGAAGGCGTGTGTATTAGAGTATTGTTTTTATGTCGCAAAAATGTATTACCGCCCCACAATATGTTCAAATAAATTGTGACCTAGTTTTAAAATTAGGTGTAATTGAGGTGTAATTGTGGTTGAGAAGAGTTCAGAATGTGACTTTACTGATTTGTGCCCAAGACTGCTTTGTGGTTTGGCTGTGAGCAATTCATAGCTGCAATGTGACTGTGGTTTTCCGTTGGAACCCATTCAGCATTGTGGCAGAGCCGAAGAAAAGAAGCAGCAGAAAAAGTGTGTTTATTTTTTTATTGCCTTTTTTCTTAAACATTTTTTGACAAATTGTTTTTTTACATAACCACATCAGCGTAATGAAGACATCAACACGTATATCTGTTACTTATAAATGACACAAACAATGCATTTTCATTTCAAACAGCTACATATGAATGAACATCCTTTAACACCATAAAAGCTTTTGCCTTGTATAAACCAATGTTTGGATTTTGTTAGCTGAGTATAAGAGACCCCTGTTTTTGAACTAGCCCATTGCAAGAGTAGTTTAGCCACCCAAGAACACCGAATGTTTTAAAACTGTTATTACTTAGCTTTTACAAGTATACACTTCAGAATACAGGTACATTAATATTGTGTAGTTACCAGTACTAACATGTCCTTAGTAATATTTGCCTAACCAGTACAGTGGCAATTGTGATAGTGTCAGTGTGCATGAAACATTTTTTGACCACAGTTAATGACCAAGTTATATGAATGATCACATTATCATCATGCTGTTTAATGCAGCAGAGAATCATTCAGAACAGACACATTGAGATGTTTATTCAAGGTAATACACAGGACAATTAGCTTGTTCTATAGGGACAATAAAACCCTGTATGTAACCCCCCAAATAACAATATTACAAATTAAAACAATCTTGTTTAATTAAGAAAAAAAAAACTTATCAAGAAAACTAGACATTTTAAAACAGAAAGCTAGAAATACAATCTGCCAATTATCAGTCAGTTATAAAGGATGGGAAAAACAGAACACAGAAATGAGTACAAATACCATAAAAAGAATAATATGCTAATTTGTAATAATCTTTGTCATGAACTGTGGTGCGGTTGAACCAGACAGCGAGAACACTGTCTTGTTTCTCCATGGAGCAGGGATAGCACAAGCAGTGACTATCTGAGCCTCCCCACATTGTCCCATGTCTGCCCTGGACAACTCTCTTAGTAGATGAGGGGGCAGTTCAGTCTCCATTCGCACAGAGACTGCAAGTGCCTTTGGTCTCAACTGTGCCAAATTGCATGGTGGTTTTGTGGTTTGAACTTCCCATTAAGGGCGAAGTTGAGACCAACAAACTCACTTAACCCAGGTTAGTAAATTTAACCTATTGCACCACCTAGCCACCCACCTTTTTTCTTAACTCTAACAATACTTCAGTTGCAGAATGTATATCATGTAGTACAAAAAGCATTTAATCTAATGTAAAAAAAAGGAACAATACATTTAATTGACAATACAAATCACCCCAACCCCGAACATACGTTTGTTTTGTAATTATTATTTTTTTTTAAACATGAAGCAAACAAACATGTACATACCAGAACACCGTTTTAAAAGTAATTGCAATACATTCATTGGTATCATTAAAACATGGATGTCTTCTGTTGTAAGATTCAAACCATGTTTCCTAGGAAGACTTAATCTAAAAACAAACCAAAATGAAGATTGAATTTGTTACTTGGTTGACAGACAAAAGACTGGGCAATATATCTATCTATCTATCTATCTATCTTCAACAGCACTGGTTATGTTTGAGGTTATAAAAAATATATATAAATTGGAAATGAATATGTTCGAGTTTGATGAATATGACTAAATCATAGTTATTACCTGTTTGGCCAGTTTCCCCACACATAGCCTCCTCACATCACCCCCTGCAGGGTTTTATAAGCTGAATTGGTGATGTCATTCACAAAGATATTTTTGTTCACCCCTTGCTGCAAAACACAAAAAATAGAGAATTTTAGAAGCGATGTGGAGATGCACAATTTAGTACTAAATGTATTTTGTACAACAAGTGACTCAATTATTAACACCGTCCTGAATTCAGATCCCACGCTGGTGAAACGAGAGAAGGTCTGGGGTGGGGTTGTTCGTGTTATAAGGTAATGTGTTGCAACACAAGGAAGCCCTAGAGGTGAAGTTAATCTTCCAATGGATATGTAGACTCTGAGAGCCCACGGAGTCTTAAGCATTGATAGAGGTGGAAGATACAGTGTCTAAACACCATGCAGTGTTTTCACGTTTCATTTTGGATTGATTCTCTTTAAGGCTGCGTGTGACGTTTAATCGTAAAGCGCTGAACTGCATTGGGTTTGCTTGATAACAGTTACAAAACGAAACATTGTTGCATTAAAAATAGTCGTCAAAGCTTCTGTGTCTTACAATTACAATTATTGTAAAGAGTTGAACAAACCACGGGGGACACAATAACCCCCCCCCCATATTGATACAATTCCAATATAGGAGGTCTCAAACATAAAGCTTATTAGCTAGCTACTCATAGTTAATGGATCATGTAACCTACAGAGATGGGCAATCTATTGCATCATTGTGTTCCCAAGGTTTAATCTGTACCAACATTGAGCAATCTCTGTATTATTTGTTTATTTAGCAGATGTCTTTATCCAAGGCAACTTACAGAGACTAGGGTGTGTGAACTATGCATCAGCTGCAGAGTTACTTACAATTACGTCTCACCCGAAAGACGGAGCACAAGGAGGTTAAGTGACTTGCTTAGGGTCACACAATGAGTCAGTGACTGAGATGGGATTTGAACCGGGGACCTCCTGGTTACAAACCCTTTTCTTTAACCACTGGACCACACAGCCTCCTATATCAGCTGTCAGGACATAATAAAAGATCTGGCAACATCGACGGCTAATATTTTATAAATGATAACTTCTTGGTTTAAACAAGAGATGGACATTTTTTTTGGTGCACATTTAAAAAAATATATCTTTTTCTTTATTAAGACAAACATTACGGTCACTACTTCTTTGAAAAATGAGTACACATTTTAACAGCTGCTTGTTTCTCGATGTCAAAATAAGATGCCTTGGTGCCTGTAGGAATCTGGCATTAACAAATGTTACAAAGCAGGAAGGGCTGAAAGAGTTAAAAAAGCAAGCAGCTGTCCACAGACTAGCGAGTTGCCATTTTAGGGTTGACCTGAAATACAATTTAATCCTACCCCTTCCACCCCATGTGAATTTGTGTACCTCGGCTGTTGAGGAAAATTGATACAAATGGGTTGGACAGCATTTTAGTTTTGCTTTATAATACTAATTGCATGTCATTTCAACAATCTTTTGAGCATTTATCCCAGACGCAGGCGAGGCTTCAGGCATTGGCGCTATCAAAAATGAACTGTGTTTGAGGACGTTTTTAAAAAAGGATGTTTGCTACACAGTTTAAACACAAAGAGAGGTGGGTGCTTGACCTTAGGCAATGTTTAAAGTGTGCTTTGTAAGGTTGCACGCAGGTGTGTCAGTCTTTAAGCTGATGGGAAGCTATTTAAGGTTAAGTGAGGAAGGGCCCGTGCTGGGGAAACGTGCATTATGTAATAGGAGAGCAAAGGATTGCCTCTAGACATATCACCCTGGATACTCATGTCAAGGCTGGGAGACCTCCGGTGACTATATGACATGGTGTTGAGGGCTCAGACAGGGAGAATCTCTCTCCCCTCCTGGCCTGAAACCACTCAATACCCAGCATGGTGTTAAATCAATCCTTTACGAAATCCATCCAGCAAGATCATTTCTAACAGGGATTCATTGTAATGGATAATAGTGGTGCTTATAGTAGCAATTGCAATCAGGGGACCCTGTCATTGGAGGTGATGTTAAACTAAATATTACTACTAACTTCAGACTATTCAACCATTCCAATGACAGTATTTCCATGGGTTTGGCTGTCCAGAATTTACTGTAGTGGATAAGGGCGCACTGGATAAGGGTGTCTGCTAAGAAATAAATAATAATAATAATAATAATAATAATAATAATAATAATAATAATAATAATAATAATAATAATAACAACAATAACAATAACAACAACAACAATAACAATAACAATAACAATAACAAATAAAAAGGTGCAGCTCTGTGGTAAAGGTTAAAGGTCTGCAGTAACCGTAGCGTTTCCAATCAACACAAATGACCCCTAAACCAGCAGGCCAAGGCAGTACATCTGAACTGACGCCAAAGCTGACCATGCAGATGTATTCTTTACTGTAGTATTATAATGACTGGGATGCAATGCACTGCTGCAGATCAGTTTCTTACGAGGTGAGGAAAGGGGCAAAGATTCTGTATCACGTGTAGGAGCTCCCAGAGCTTAAGGTGGTTCTGCGTCATATTTAAAAAAGAAAAGGCCAGAGAAAAACAATCTGCCTTCCATATTAACAATGGCAATGTAAACAGACCTGTCTGTGGAAACACAGAGCAGATGCATTCTTGTGCCCGAGATTTCAAGCAAGCAGACACAACACACCTGTACACCTGTACACAGCCCCAGCCCCCTTCTGAACGTCTTACTGGTGCTTCCAGAGCTATTTTGCACGTGCAGCGTTTCTCTAATGCTGCACTGCTGATGTGTTTAGATCCAAGGGTATCAGTGTATTGAGGATTGTCATTAATTGCAGACTTATTTGCTTTCATATTTGATTGTATTAAGATATACATGTACAGTACTTCTTTTATTCCTGGAGAAATGTTTCAAATCTTTTAAAGATTTCCTATAAATATATTGTAAGAAATACAATAAAAAACAATATTGGGGTGAACCTCTCATGTTAACCACTTTACAGATCTGTGATATAAAAACAATCACCTAATCAGAATGGCAAGTGCCTACTCAATGATACTGCATTACAAAGAGAATGTCTTTTATCTGCATTATTTTTGCTAGGGAACCACCCTTCTAGTTTGAAGTACAAACTTAACAGGCAAACACAGTGAGATACATTTTCATATTAAATGCATATGTGTGTTTAGCAACAAAGGCCTACTGTATAAGGGACTTTCACTAAAAACATTTCCTTATTAGTGAATGACTCATGCTGTGTCATGACGGCTCCTACCTTTTTAAAGAAGCTCTGAAGCTCCTTCTGTCCCCAGAGGTCATACAGCAGGATGGCAGCGGCTTTGCTGGATTTCGGGGAATATCTGAAAGGAAACGAGATGCCCTCTTACAATTTTGCTTTGATAACAGCAAACCTGATATTTGTGTAGCCCCCAAACCTGTAATCAGATTTGTAATGCAGCACCCAGCTTTGCGTAAATAAACTTACGCAGGCATTCTTTGCATTGCAAATGCAATCAGATCTCCCGGGGCCTTTAAAACTGAAATGCAAACTCTGAGCAGTGTACATAAAGTCTGGGTCTCCTGGTTGCAATTCAGTTTTAGTTATTGTGGCACAGGAAAGAGTGTTGATAACTCTAGAAACAGGCCTCACTGCAGATTTCTACCCCCGTTAAGGCACAATATTAATTATCTAAATTAAGCTCTTCAGAAAGGATAATCACAATCTAAGGCGCATGTTCAAATTTACAGAACAGTGCAGTTACAGTACATAGTAACACTTGATAATTGAATCTCTACAAAGTAAACATTTAATAATGATGCATTCCACTGTTGTCATTCATATAAAAAAAGAACAGAGAATATCCTAAAGTTTGTATATTTAATAAAAGTTCAGAAATTCAATCATCCCATTCCTGTGTAATTGCATTGTTATTAAATCAGTCAAATATGAAGCCATGCCATACCCGTTTCTGCTGAGGTCGCGGAGCGTGGACAACACATTGTTGCCCATTACTCCCTTGGCTGACTCCGGGTTGGAGACCACAAGGTTGCGGATGGTGTGGCAGGCTGTGGCCATCATGTCGTCCGAGCCGGCCGCGTTGTGTGCTCCGCTGGTAAGGACCTGCGTGATGTCAGGGAGAATCTGACGACCTGGCAGGGGGACAGTCGTGAAAGGGGTCATGGCTTTGTCCATGGGTTTGCCTGCTGGACTGAGAACAGCTTTTTTTGGGGGGTTCACTCACTCATGACGTTCTGCAGGCTGGGGTTTCGGGACAGGTTCCCCAGCAGCGACGTGGCAGTCTTCTGGACGCCTGGGTTACTGGACTTGAGGAGCCGTGATACCTCTGGTAGCCCGTTGAGCTTCTGCACGATGGCCTGGCTCATCACGTTGGACACCTGCAGCCAGAGGGAGATACTTCAGTAACAAGAAAAAGAAGGCTCCCAACCTTAATTGTTTTTAAAATATTTAACCTATACAAGATATTGAAGTTTATTTCCTCCCAGTTCCCTGGGTCCCGTCTCTTACTATTCCGTTGTTGGCAGTGATGTTCTGCAGCGCCCCTGTACAGGCCTCCAGTGTAGCATCTTTCTTGCTCTTTCCCATCAGTGACAGGTATGTCTGCATGGTCTTGGAGTTGAACAGCAAGCCCATCCCTCTGGGGTTGCTGTCCTCTGGGACAGGGAGAGCAATGGAGTTCTGGAAATAAAAAAAAAATTAAAAAATAGATACCAACAAACCAGATTTATCATTGTCTGCATATTACTCATTGTCATGATTTCTACAGATATATTTTATCACTGAAATCCTCTTACTCACGGTTATATATATATATATATATATATATATATATATATATATATATATATATATTTGCTTTATCAAACTATTCATACATGCTGTTAATAATTATTTAACATTATCTGTATCTGTGCATTGGCCTTTTTTTATTAAAGATATGACGCAGTCCCACATTTTGCTGTATGAAATAGCACAAATAATGGCAGTTGGTCCTATCCTAATCCATGAATAGATTAGATAAAGAATACTGAACCACACATTTTGAAATATAGCACTGTGTGCTTCTCTCCAAACACACTACTTTGCCCAGTGTAACTAACCCAACCACTTCCCTTCCACTACAGCTACAGAACCCATTGATTTAACAGTTAAAGAGCTGGGTAGATTCAGGACAACGAGGCGGTTCACATTCCAGGCCAAGCGTTTTAATGTTTTTTTTCTCATCATAATTAACACGCCAGCCTCCTGCTCACCTCCTGGGGGATCTGGCTGCTACGTGGGCTGAAGCAGCCCATGGACGAGGAGTCGTTGGTGGCGAGGTCCCGGGTCGGGGAGCTGGCCAGGGCGCTGATCTGGCTGAACTGGGCAGGGGCCTCCTTCTCCAGCTGGTACGACAGGTTGTGTAGAATGCAAACGCAGTTCTCCACTGACTGACAGGGGGAAAAAGAGGCAGTGTCAAAGACTGAAAGGAGTGGGAGATTCTGTCTATCTGCCGTGACAGTGCAGGACTGGAAGGGATGCAGGGAAACCAACATGGTTTGGTAAATATGAACAGATTATTGGTCTCCCTAACATTTAGTCTATTATGTAAGCAAATGCTAAACCAAGTGAATTTGTCTTGTTTCACAGACATTTAGCCATTTTTGACTGCCTGTACCAAAACTTAGTGATAATTCGGGCACTGTAAAACCAGCCATAGGATGTGTGTTGGTTTATATTATTAAAATACAGTTTAAGAGTCACAGTTTTTAGAAATTGATAGATAGAGAGGTACTGAGAAACAGACAGACGGACTGGTGAGTTGGGTCTTTATAATATACTGAGCTGGTATATAGGAAAGTGTTAACTGCTTAAAACAGAGAAAATGATTTCTACAGACATTTTTTGAAAGACAAGAGGAACAATAATTTGTGATAAATGCAAATACTGACAGAAACATAACAAGCTATAAGCATGACGTGTAGTTATTCTACCCCATTTCCCTATTGTTACTAATAATAGAAAATTATTTTGCAAAGCTCATGGAATATCACTTATCACTGAACTCCCTGTCTATCAAAACAAGCCATCGAAGAAAAACACTGTTTCACCAAGACCACTCAAACTATTATGCTTGTTTCCACTTTGCAGTCAGCCCCTTGGAGCCACATGACACCTGTTATTTTTACAAACCCTTTAGTTACATTATGGTAAGTCTCTACAATTTAAGCAGATTATTTCAAAGAAGAAAACAAAAGCAATGTCAGTGTCACCTTATGCATTGCTTTAAAAGTAAAATGCAGTTTTAAATATTGATCAATGGATATTGTCTTTCAGACAAAGAAATAAATGATGATGATGATTACAGTATTAGTATCATTCTGCATACCAGGATTTAATAACTGCAGTGTCAGGCAAGTTTCAGCAGCAGAGAAGCTGGAATCCATCCCTACAGCTAAATATGTTCTTTCAGATAAAATTGGGTGGCTAAAAAATATGCAAATGTAATAAATAGACCCCAAGGAAGTAAAATGTATCCTGACTGTTACAACACTGATTATTTTAAGCCTGGGCGATCATGTTAAAAGGATGTTGAATCTTAAAGAGTCAGCACATGGCTCCCACATTGCCTACCTTATCATCGGGACGGTCAGCACTCACACAGGTCTGGACGTAGCTAACCAGAGAGTCAATCAGACCCCGGCAGTTGCGCATGGCGTCACGGTCACTCTGGTTTGCCGAGCTCAGGTTTCTGTGGGGGGAGAGGAACGAGGAGGCACACAAGGCCATCAGTGAAACAGACAGAGACACCCACTGCTCAGGTATACCACTACACTACAGGCATCCTCCGTGTGTTCGTAATTTTGGGGGTCTGCTGTACAACACACATACTCACAGCAGTGTCAGTTCCAGAAACACGTAGGTCAAGATGATCCATTAGTTATATTGAGTGGTCAAAGTTATGAAGGCTCCACAGCAGAAAGTGGGTGTTCATACGTTACCTTCCATAAAGTATTAATCAGGACATCCTGCGTCCCAGTACTTGTTGGAGGGTATTGAAAGAAAGTAATTTCGGGAGAGCTGTAATAATTTTGGCTAGTGTCACTCTGTTGAGCACACTTTGCCATGACACATAAGGACACCTGTCTATTCATTGATTAGCTTTGCAATTCTGTACAAACGAGACTTGGTAAAGACTGCAGCTTATCAGGTAGCTGAGTAAACACAGTGCATAGAGATCACATGTAGCTTCACATAAATGGGACTCCAAGTGGTTTCCAATTAAAAACAGAAACTAGAGTAAGATGTGTAATCTGTGTAACTGCTATTTCAAGGAATAGGTGTTTTGATAATGGGTACAAAATGTGACCATTTCTATCCTCTACCTATGTGGTGAATTTCTAAAAAATCAGTGGCAACATCTGATATGGGAAGCTGTGTGTTAGCGGATATATAACAGTCTCTAACTGGCTGCTGTTTTTTTTTATCGGAGTGGATAGTTAATTAATTTGAATACTCTGTTCTACACACCATAACAGCAGTTGCAACTTTCTCTGTTTTTCATTTGAAAAAACATTCCAACCATCCTCGTTTCCAAAACAAGACGACTGTCTCTCGGGTCCAGTAGGTTTCTTTGTTGCACCACACATTAATCTAAACACTGGTGTCAGGAGACCTTTCCGCTGGCCTACTCTGTGTTTACACAAGAAGATTCCCAAGGAACTGCCTCTCGCTGGTTGCTTTGGTAAAATAAACAACCACATAATGGAGCCTTCTTTTAGAATCACTTAAGCTGTCTTTATGATTGAGCGTCTGAAGGTATCGATTGCCACCTTCTAAGCCTTATCCAATGGAATTATTCCAGTCCAGCTTTGCCTTCCAGCCATGCCCTTAATACTGAATATTTTAAAACCTGCCTTGATATTTCAATGCACATACTGTACAACGAATTATCATCTGCCCAGAACTCAGCTAAAGCCCCAGGAGGGCTTTAGGTGGCACTACACCACAAAAACAAGGTCAAGTTTACTCTCCAAGATCCAATGGGAAGGAAACACCAGTTCTGGAGTGTGGTTCGATTAGAAATTTATTGGAACAATTAAACGATTGATGGCTGCTTCACAATCTGGTCGAGGTTTTAACTGGTTTGACTTAATAATTAGGGACATGGTCAGAACAAAGACCTGGAGAGAAATTGCTTACCTCTGTTCCATGTCATCTCCACTCCTGGTTTCAACACAGGTCATGGCCTCAGCTATCCCATCCCATCCTGCCCTGGCTAAATCTCACATGGACCATGAATTCTCCAACCCACCTACAAACTATTGATGTCTAGCATTGCCTTAGCTGGAGAAGGTGTTGGAAGCTGGATCTCACCTGAGGCAGCCTGTGGCATTGTAAAAGATCTCTGGGTCCAGGCGGTTGTTGAGCTTGATGCCTTGCTCTGACCAGCCTGCGAAGGGCACCACCACTTTCTCAGTGAGGATGGGGAGAGCGTCTCTGACCAGCTCTGGCTTGAGCTCATCAGCCGAGGACAGGTTCCACAGCAGTCCTGGAGAAACAGCCAAACCACAATCATATATTGGAGGGGTCTGATAATAACAACTGTTGCAGTTCGAAGTATAAGACACCCGCCGACGTTGCGCTTCTCCCCCCCAAGCATCATGAAGCAGTGAAAAAATCTATTTTGTTTACCTCATACGATTGTGCTTGTAAAGCATTATGCTTGCTTATTTTACTGTAATGCAGATACTGTATACATTGATTGGTTGTTTTTACAATACAGCACAATAGATTAAAAGTTGCTGTTGCTTCTCGGGACCTAATCACTTCCTGGAGTGTAGGTCAGAACTGCAATCACGTGATTCCACTATCAAGTAGACACATGTTTTAGCTAGGTCTTTCTCCAGTGTACTATGACCAGTTTAACCAGCACACCTGTGAGTTGTTTCTGTGTCTCCGGGCAGTCGGTTTGCCTCATCAGCTTCAGAGCCTCATAGATGCCGTTGTTCCTCTTCACTTCCATCTTGTTGGTCTGGTATTTGAAGACCAGGTTGCGCAGCGCGCCGGAGGCTGCCTGCTGGACCTGGGGGCTTCTGCTGCTGAGCAGGGCCACGAGTTTGGGAATCCCACCAAGAGAGTACACCTAATGGGTAAACGGAGAGCCAGGGGGTTATAGGCTAACTCATGTGTCTGAATATTTGACTCCCCCACAAAAAACAGCGCAAACCTGATTTGTTCATTTATTCTAGGTGTTGTTTTTTTGTACGTACTTTAGATGACAATGCACAGAGGATACAATGCACGAGTATTCTGACAAACCCCAACTTTGATTGCTTGATTTCTCATACAGGTATGTGATTTATAATTCTGAAATAAGTGGTTTATATTATAAATATGGTTTGGTGGTTTAAAAATAAAAGAATGTGTATTTTCTTTTTGTAAAACACTGTGTGCTAGATATGGCAGGGCAGGAAGACTGAATTTCTGTCCCTGCCTAATTGAAAAGGAATGTGCAGCAGGTGGACAGCAGGTGTCAATCGCAGAATTGTTGATCAGTTAACACTGGTCACCTGTCTTTGCTCTGTAACTGGAGTAACAAATCAGCTGTAGTGTTTTTTGCGTGAATCCAGATGGTCTCCGGGGATTCCCAACTTTGCTACTTAATGAGCACTCACCTCCTGCTTTGTCTTGTCCTCCTGGAAGCTGGCGTGCTGGATGAAAGAGGCTCCACAGTACTGCAGGTTCTCATCTCTTTGCTCTAGGCAATCCACAGCCTCACGAAGGGTGAGTCTCGAAGCTGCCATGCCACCGTCTACCCTGCAGAGAGAAAGAGAGGAGAAGTGGCTGCAGGATTAATATAGAGTTTAACATATTACGTTCCATTGTCCTCATTTGAGACAGACTACTGTAATTTCTTTTTGAGCATTTTTTACTTCATCTGTCAGTCATTTAAATGTTCTCTTACACTATATTGTTATGATAACTAATGTTGTTAACCACATGCAATAAATAGATAAAATGTAATGTATCAAATGACATAAACACACAGCAAATTGCCCCACTCACTCACATTGTCTGCTGGGAGTTGTACTGGTTGGCCGCAGTTTGGACTTGGTTTCCATTTACAGAGTAGGGCATGGTCATATACCCATTCTTGACCCTGTACGTGCTGTGGCGTTTGCTCTGGTAGTTGGGCAGTGTGGACGACTTGATGATCTGTGGTATATCAGGCTCGCTTCGACTGGTAGTCATGGTCTTGTAAGACTGGAAGCCATTACTTGGGCTGGTGGGTGAGAATTGGCTCTCCCTCTGGCTGTTGGAGCTGAACTGTCTCTTTGAGGAGACCATGCTGTTATTGTGGTATTTCACAGCCGGCAGGCTATGCTGGTTATAAAACTAGAAACGAGAAAGTGAAATATATTTATTCTCCATATCCAGTGACAGCTTGACTCAATCCAGACTTCTGTCTAAACCAGGGTACAAACAGTAATCGATTATCATGATATTACAAATCATTAGTTTAGTCTTGATTAATTATTTTATTGAAAAAAGAATTATTAATAACTGCACTGTCTGTAATAAGCATGCTGTCATCTTTCTGATGATCAGACTTCTAAATATATGCACCTCTGCTACCGAGATCAAGTTCCCAATTAATGGGAGTTAAAACATGATTTCAAATAAATGTAATTATGATATTCCTTTTTAACCGTCAATTGATGACTGAACATTTTTCATTATCGTCCAACTCTAGACAGTGCAGTTTGCTTACGAAACAATTTGGCCAGAATAGTCTGGCTTAGATCCGGTGGTGGATCTAAACTCTGACAATTTATTCCTATAAAATAAGAACACAAATAAAGACATAAATGAATAAAGTGTGGTTAAGTATAGCAAAGCAAGTCAGGAAAGAAGAATTTAAAGAGTAAGTAGCGGGGTGTGACGTTATATTTTTCAGAACCCCGCTACTCACTCTTTAAGTAAAAGTTGGCTGTGTTTTGTCTGGTGGTATGTAATTACATGGTTAAATGAAACCATTGGCTGATGGCAAAGATTTGTTTCAGGCTCTGCAGGGATAACTCGTGGTATTAATAAACATTTTGTGTGTCAAGGAGGGGCAGGCTGAGGCACAGAAGAAATCTGTCTGATATTCAAAACACACCAACCCGTGTGCTGCTGTGCTGTGCCCTCTAACAAACAAGAAGCTAGGGGATCACCTTCATACTAAGCACAGGCCAACGCCCTTCATCTCTCATCTCTCTCTGAAAACAAGTTGAGATATGCAAACAAAAAGCAAGTCAGGATTTGTATGCAAGAAAAATGAGAACTAATGCAGATTTGGACTGCAACACAATACGATGCTTTTACAGTTGAGTCTTTCATCTCAAATAGTTATGGTGTATATTTTTAAGTTTCATATAAAATTGCTAAACGAGAAGAGTATGAAGCTGGTAAGAAGGCCCGGAACTATTAAGTGAGCTTTCACAGGAAAATAAAATTTTCGTGAAAATATAACGTGTATTTGAAATTGTTTCTTTTTCTTTTAATTGATTAGAGCATGGGAATGCTAATTCCCAAATTAATTCAGCACAGCTATTGGGAAACATCAATAAGAGAACAATAATTCAGCTCTGTATTTATAAGGGGAGCAGAGAGACTGCAGTTTGGGACTCCATAGGAGGAGTGTGGGGCTATGACACAATGTCGCTTAGAAAGATCTGTCAGAACAACAACTGTATGGCCATACAGGCTGTAATATTGTTTGTTGTTTTATAGGCCACGTAGCCCAAGTAAAGTCCTCATTATTTAGATTTTCTGTGAAATGAAGACACATGGAGGGTGTGTAGACTCCATTCTCATGACTGCTGGCACTAATTCACAAGGGGTTTACAGAACAAAGTCCGGCCCGATGAGAACTCTTCCTCCCATCTGTAAAAGTGTTTAGAATTCAGTCTTGGAATAGCTGTGCAGTGGATCGTACCACATAGTGTAGTTGATCAGGCTGATGGTGCCAAACTGTTTCTAGTTCTGATCTTTAACCTCCAGAGGTGAAAGGGTGTGAGAGAATTAGCTTGCTACCTGATCCACGTAATTAAAGGCTTTCGTTTGAAGTCGAGTTCCTGTGTCCTGTATCGCTTGATTTATTTTCACATTGGTACCAATCAGACCAACGCCCTCTTAAGAGCTCAGTCCTGTGTTATGATTATCTCAGCACTGTTTATAGTTCCAGATTAAAACTGGCATTTTCTCATACAGTGAGTCAGAGCTGTGACTCACTGCAGTCATACTGTCTGTACCTGCCCTTCACCAGACGCCAGCTGCACAGGCCTAGAGGATGTGTCCGCTCTCATGTTAAGCAAATTATAACACCAAAAGACCCTTGAAACATGAGTCACCATTTATAATGTATAGCTCTTGACATCATAATACAGGGAAAGAATAACACCTTCCATATGTAACACACACTTGTGCAAATGGTCTGTTCCTCACATGAACGGTTATTTGTTTGCAAAAGGATCCCTGAAGACATATCCTGTATCGCATGTAATACTGAATCCAAGTTTGCAGTATTGAGATTCCAGCCAACTGACAGATCAAGGTAATCATAATTACAGCTTACTGGGGCTGGCAACATATTATTATTATTATTATTATTTATTTCTTAGCAGACGCCCTTATCCAGGGCGACTTACAATTGTTACAAGATATCACATTATACATTATTTCACATTATACAGATATCACATTATTTTACATACATTTATACAGTTGGGTTTTTACTGGAGCAATCTAGGTAAAGTACCTTGCTCAAGGGTACAACAGCAGTGTCCCCCACTGGGGATTGAACCCACAACCCTCCGGTCAAGAGTCCAGAGCTCTAACCACTACTCCACACTGCTGCCCTTATAACATTAACATATAACATTTCTCAGGCTCCCAACACTGTAGGATTTCCTAAATAAAAACGCAACCAAATACTGATGGTTTGAACAAAAGAATAATCTAAAAGAAAATACCTGCCATAACACTATCAATATCACTTAGGGCCACCATGGCTTGCCAGGCAAGACATCACTGATTCGATGGGACGAAAGTTTAAACAGTAACGGAGGGACAGATGACCATCCTTCTTATTCTGTCTGGAAAGTTGGGGGTAGAAATCTACAGCAACGAATGTCCTACAGAGGCTTTGTGTAACATCAGTTGCCACCTGCCCTCTTCCAATTAAATTCAGATTCACAGCCCCCTGCATATTACAAGTGACCAACAAACAGTCTATGAAATCTCCACAGAGTTTTGGCCTCTGCAGACATTTCTAAAAGTGGGTGCTTTCTCGCTGACACATGAATACGTTTCTGATGCAGTATCAAGAACAATGAATTGAGGGTGTCTCCGGAGTTCGGAATTATAAACCGGACAGACAGCGCCCAGGTAATGCTAGTTTACTAATACAGAGTTAATACAATAATTACAAGCGGTTACATCACCTCCCGTGCGGGCTCTGAAAAGTCTTTTTGCTGGACCCAGAGCTGTGCATTGCTCCAGAGAATGCATTAGCAATAATGAGGTGTACATGGCTGTGTGCCGTCTAATTTACCTTGAAAATGTACCTTGACAGAGTGTCAGCACCACAGTTCTTGTCATAGTCCTCTCTGTAATTTTGACATAAACATGTGAGCGAGTTGACAATAGACTATGTCTGTACAGTACAATGCGACAAACCAACTATAAGTTCAACGTACAGTAGACAAATATTTATGTTTTTATATAAACTTAATTTAGTTTAGTCCAAAGTATACAAGGAGATCTGACTGTCTGAATTGAGAAAGGCTTCTAGTTGAAAATGAAGTCACTAAGAAACACTTCTAGTTATTTTTTTTATAAGATGGTAAAAATTATATACTATATGTCACTGCTTATAATATCTATCTATCTATCTATCTATATATATATATATATCTATATATATATATATATATATATATATATATATATATATCAACAAAAGTTTTTACCAGCGCTAAAAAATATATTTATCTGCTCCTTTCCAAACTGGGGTGCCTTGTCCCGGGAATTAAACAGAGAAAAATATCGAACTGTAGAAAACCACAGAAACAGCAACTCCCTTGGACTGATCCAGATCTGCACTCGATTTGTAGATAAAAATATTTTTATTTTCATTTTCCAAAAGTAAGCAAGCTACAATGTTAACGCTTTTCGACAGTTTGTCTTCATCAGAACATTGTGAAAGACCTATGTTTCCAACATTTTAAGGACTTCAAAGCAGAGACCACACCTTATATCAATAGTTTAACAATTAGTACCCAATCAAGTAATTTAGTCAATGGTCAGCTAATAGATCATTATTTTCAACAGGTGATTAGAATTACATCATGATTAAAGGCACTTCACATCTTACAAAAACTATGAATCAATCTGATTAACTACTAAAAACATGTTGTTAGATTAACGCCCATACATTGCTATCGTCATTGAGAACCGAAGGTTCCAATGTATTCAAAGTAAGAATCCAATGTGCTTCTCTTCGTAACAGAATGTTAACCTCATTCCCCCCTCTAGCTGGTACGTTGATCTTCTCCAACCCACAAATCTCAGTGAGTGCTGAGAAGATCCATGTCCAGCTTTTATGTAATGTTTTGCCATAGCATAGTCTTTATTCTGATTTTGAATAGCTGCTTTATGTTCTGCAATCCGTATTTTCACATCAAATAATTGCAAAGTGTATCCAATGTTACTAATGCAGCTTTAAAAGAAGCCTAAAACATGCCTTTGCTTTATATTAAAGAAATCCGAAAGGCACAATGGATAAAGATTTGCTCCATGTAATGGAATGCAGTTGCGACACAAATGGCAATTCAGTAGTTCGGGACAAACACCAATCACAAAATGTTTTAGTACAAATATTTATTGTAGAGAATGTGGAGTATGCGATTTAACAGAAAAGTATGCTGTATATACACATTCATTTTGCATCAAACCTAACTTGGTTTGAGGGTTCGCTGCCTGGCCGACTGGACGAGGCTGAGACCCCCATTTGATAAAACATAAAAACAGTTAAGAAAGGTGGAGATGGGCAGGTGGTGGGTTACGATGAAATCAAAACGCAACTGAGAGATAAGTGAAGAGGGTATTTATAGTGCTAACAATTTAAATTAGCTAATGTGTAAATTGAATGATTCAATTTGGTGATGCGGAGATTGGTGTCTGACCCTCCTCCCGAACTTTAATTATAAATTTCATTTGTGGCTATTGTTCACTCTCCCTAACTGCTGTTTTACACACCTGCTTTCTGTCTCATAACTATGCATTAGTTTCAATGCTCATAGCCAGAGGTCTTGTAGAAAAAACAGCCCCTTATAAAAATTGACCATAGTAAAAACATAGGAAAGTATAACACAGCACAGTGAAAGCATGGTGAAGCATAGGTAAGCATTGTAAGGAATAGCGAGGGATAGTAAAGCATATTAATAAACATGGCAAAGCAGGGTAAACTATGGTAAATGCAAGGGAAAACTGCAAAAATACTGTGGTAAACTTGTATAAGGGAGTCTCTGAAAACATTTTTAAAAATGTCTTTGAGCTCACCACTGAAGGCTTAGAATCATTCTGGTGGTGTTGACAACCCATTCATAGTACCATGGTCTTGTCTTTTAATAGGTCTGATTTTGAAAACAGCCTTGTCCCTTCAGTGTTGACAGGCATACTTGTTCCTTGCTGTGCTCACTGTACCAGCTATCACTGCTTAAATAAGCTTTGTGAGCCAAGCTAAGCCATGTTGAGACCCTGTTCAGGTTCCTGTTTTTCAGGTAATGGATTCAAAGCCATTGGGCATCCAAAGTATAGAAGCATTTCAGCCAATTGTGTCAGCAGAAAGCACACAACTCCGTACTGTAGATGCTCTGAAGTCACGGAAATACCTTTAGAAACATCAACTAAGACTGAAGAACTACTTGGTGAGATCTAACAGGTAAAAACACACAAAAGAAAAAGTGTGCTAAAAAGCAAATTCTTAAGCAAATTTCATCACAATTGGATTAGCGATTCTAACATATATGGTGGAAGCTATGGCCAGCTATAAAAATATTCTCCACGACAAAATGGACCAGCAGGTGTCACACGCTGAAGATCAGGTCATTATAGAAGAATCTTTTCTAAAATGAAATATTACAGGAAATTGAACTATGTATACTAAACTCTAAAGCGTCACTTACGTAAGTAAAGACAAGAAATACATGGCGCATGCCTCAAATATATTTCCTGTGGACACCAGCAACAAGAGTTACCAAAGAACCTGAAGATAACTGGAGACAGGACTTTCAAGACTGCATGTGGCTTCTTTTTACCAGAGCTCGCTTTGCAGAGTCAATTAAAAAAAAAAATACCTGTTTTTTCGAACTGTAAGTGCTGTATTGGTTTCCGTTGACATTGTTTGAAAAGAAAGCACTTCCAGTAGGCGTTGTGGGGGACATCTTGAAATTGAATCCATTCTGCCGTGTTGTGCTTTCTGTAACGAAAAGAAGATTTTTGGTCAAAATGCCCGTCATTGAATTGACTAAGTTATTTCTAAATTGACCCTGTGTTGAGTGTTTTATAGTTGTGAGTGGAATACAAAAAACAACACAGAAATCACAAAAGTGATCTATTGATCCTCATTTCCTTTTCCAGGCTTTTGAGACCTAATTCAATTAATCTAAATGATGGCAGAGCTAGGCATCTGCATCATTAGGAGTGTCTACCTGGCATTCACAGCATGACTGGGATAGTTTGGCATTTTCTAAAGGTAAGTGTTCTTAAATATATATATATATATATATATAAGTGTTCTTAATATATATATATATATATATATATATATATATATATATATATATATATATATATATATATATATATATATATATATATATAGGCTCCCTTGAGAAAGATATGTACAACATATCGAAACGTTGGGCAGCTGGCTCTTTCAGCTAAAATATATATATATATATATATATATATATATATATATATATATATATATATATATATATATATTTATTGTGGATCAATGCAACACAACACTGCATCAATGCAACACTGTGGATAAATACAACACTGTGGATGTGTGTTGGTGCATATTTCTTAAGATTCTGTCTTATAAAAAATATTTTCTTATTTTAATATAATTAATGGAATATATAATGCTTTATTTGTTAAAATTGTGACGAAAAGGAACCTGATTTCACACTTTTTTCTTTTAATCACGCAAACAGTAACACAAATGAAAAGTTGCACAGGTCACAGTGTTGCACCAAACTGCTAATGTTACAAAACAGTGGCAAACATACTGCTCTTAATGTTCAGAACACCAATTTAATTATTCAGAACGCTGCGTAATGCCGGACACATTTGCCACGGAAATATGTATTCAATAGTCTGTACCACCAGGATTAAAATAATTAAAATAGAAAACCGTTTTTTTAAGAGATTTTCTTACTTTTAAAGGGTACATAAGGACCTTTTTATTTTATTGTGTTTCATGTTCCCATGTGTTGCTACAACTGTTTACGGAAGGTGTGTGTATTGTTTATTTATTTTTTACATTGTGACCACTTTTAAAGTACATGTGAAGCCATCTTGAGGCAGGAAATGCAATTTAAAAGTTAAAAAAAGTGGTCAAAATGTAAAAAAAAAATTAAAAATTAAAACAATACACACACCTCACATACACAATTATAGCAACACATGGGGACATGTAACACAATATAATAAAAAGGTCCTTATGTACCGTTTAATAAGAATTATTATATATGGCCACACGGTGTACTGGAAATGTACTGTACTGGTGAAAGTATTTTGAAGATTCAGTGAACCCTTTCAAGAATTAGAAATGTTAAGTAACTTATTAATCTACAAGACATTTCAAAAAGGAGAACTACCATGCTAAAAAAAATCTTACAATCAGAATCGGAACCTTACAAAACAACAAACCGATAACTTGAGAGCGCTTATTATATTTGCTCATTTGTTTGGTTTGCGGTTTTGTAAAAAGAACAAGTGTTGATAAAAAAACTAGAATACATTCTCTGAAATTATGGCCCTTATATTGTTTTAGTTTGGGGAATTATCTTTGCATTACCATTATCCGTTTTTTCCCCCCCCGTATGTTTAGTATGGCATAATAAACTTTTAGAAGGGTTCCATCATTATGATATAGGTTCCTGCATTTATCCGTCACACTATTTTGAAGGTGAAGGTACTGAAAAGCTGGTCAATAAAACACAATGATTTTATTTTAAAGGAATTGCTTTTTGAGTGTGTGGTTTATTTTCTTTTTTAAATGCTGTTGAGACAACACCCTTCTGCCTGTAGAATTGTCCTCTGTACTGCAACGTATGAAATGATGCTCACTGTGATATATTACATAGATCCCAACTTTCATCAACTGGAACGCTGGTCCGGACTATCTGCTGGGTTTATCCCCCTTCCTTGAGAATTGTGGACAATGATTAATCTGTCTTAAATTATTAATTACATTTTGAATCAATAAAAGAAAGACAACAACCACACTGGTTCATTTAAAATGATATCATTTGCAACTTGAATTAAGAGCCCATCAATGAATGGAGTGTACCTACAATCATATGCTGATCATGACAAACTTCAGTTTTTTACATCAGTCTACTTTCTACAGTCATATGCTTATTCGGCCTAGTCTTGTGTTGCGCACCGTGGCCAGGAATCAGCCAAGATTCACCTTAAATTTAATCTTACGTACAAGTTTTATTTATAGGTTATACAATGACTGTCGTGGGTCTGCAGGTTTTAATGTCTATTTGTGCGTCACATGGGTGGTCTATTTGTTTATAGATTCTTGATAAGCATTTTATGAATTATTTTCTGGACAAAAATGTAATTATTATTTTGCTTCCAAATAAGCATTGTTTGTTTGAGCACCTATACCAACCATAATAAAAATAATAAAAATAATACAAAATAAATAGTAAAATTATTTGTCAAAGAATTGCACTCATTTCATTATATATATATATATATATATATATATATATATATATATATATATATATATATATATATATATATATAGATGGAACACCATTTTGTAATTAGGATCCAAAGTTCAGTAATTTTTTAACATGTACATTTACTATTTTATTCAACTATAGAAGTTAAGCATGAAAATAAAAAAATAAAAACAAAAACATTTTAATCTTAATATAAATTGTTCATTACAAAATAATAAAGCATGTTATTCAATAGTACTCAGCAGTAGCATTAATCCTAAATTGTCAAACACCCCAAACCAATACATTATACAGATGTTGTAATGTCCCTCATTGCCCCTATCAAAGTACGGTCATTAGAAACTTTATATTGTGCATGAAACACCGTAATTGCAATATTCCAAAGGCTGTATTCAAAACTATTTTTTGTAGCTAAAATATTAAAGCACAAAAAACAATATTAAAGGAATATATATATATATATATATATATATATATATATATATATATATATATATATATATGCGCAAAATGATAAAACCTATGCAAACCCATTGATTTCATTTAACTCAAGAACTGAATGTTTTATTGAATAATAAAATAAATACACATAATGTAGCTCGGGTATTGCACATTAACTGTGTAGTTAATAAAACGATAGTAACGTGTATATATACAGTAAAACTAGTACAAAGTTATTTTGTTTAGTTTTTTTTTTGTTTTACAAAAACTAAGTATACATAAAAAATTGATAAATAAAACAATAGCTAAACACAACTAAAATGAAATACCTTTTGTGGAGCTGCTTTCAGTTCTCTGAATTGTCTTGTTTCTCTTCAACGTACTATAAACCTGCTCAGCTACGCGCTGCTGTCCGAGGGCACCTCCTGATAGCATGGTCTTGTCCGAAGGCAGCGCCAGGGACGTGCTATCCACCCGGGGGAAACTCTCGGGGACCGTCGCCGTCTTAAAATAAGTTGACATCTGTGTCAAGTTTCTGGAAGACATTTTTGTTGTTTGTCCTGTTCACACTTTTACCAGCCGTTGCAGATGTCAACCTCTTTGCGCCAACTCTATCCACGTTCAACTTTTAATTTCCAGTTATACGTCCTAAAAAATGTCAGCGTCTTTCTTACCCGACTGACAGACTGAGCAATCCAGCTGCCCGCCCAGCTTTCTGTCCTGTACCACACCTAGTTCACACCCCTACCTGGGAGTTACCGAGGGAGTTTCCTGCGGTAAGGTAGGCCTGCAGTAGATTTGTGTACTAGACAGATGGGCTGCCTTGTGTGAATGTGACGCATGCTAACCGGAGCACTTTTGCACTCCTGCTTAATGCAATGTGCAGAAAATACATCCCCCCCCCCCCCCCCCCCTTGCTAATTTGCACAGACGAGTTTTTTAAAAGAGTTTTTAAAAGAGGTTCAAAACCCACTTCCATGGACTCTTCCTACTGCAGTACAGGAGCAATAAAACTTATGATTACCCGATTCAAGTTACCATACAGCATAAGCAAATTATGCAAAAGTTATTTTGCATGCCCAATTTTCCAAATGCACAGCGTTTTTGCATTATACCTGTCACCAAAGCCAGGACAGAGATTATTAGATTGGTGCTGGGCTTGTACACAGACCTCGGTTCATTTGCAGTCAACATATTTCACAAGGGACACTTCCTCATAAAAGATAACCAAAATCTTACAGATAATAGAATACCTTAATTTTTGCTTAGCTGGGGTAAGCATTTAAAATGCAATTGTGATATAGCGAAGCTCTACTTTAACTGCATTGTATAAATGCAAGTACTTGAAAATGACTTCCTTGCATCACCTAGAATTTTAGGATTGAAACATAAAAAATAAAAAAATACTATATGAACATAACTTGGATCTTTTAGTTACATCATGCAATCCAATAAACTATAAAATTATACGGCAAAGTCTACCGGAAGCCATAATAGTCGTATAGTATTTTGGAAATGTCACATTTTTCAATTTTTGTCAGTTTTTCGATAAGTATATGGAAATCTACAAAGCGCTATGTGATTCAATATGTTAACGTAACCTTATTCAGCAGGTTTCATTCGACTTTATGAAGCAAAATGAGTTCATTCTATAGGGGGGTAGCTTATATGTAAAGCACAGTTAAATATAAGCGAGCTGAACACGGTAAAGAATCGCTATGTATTGTAAATAATAAATGGTAAATCTACAGTATTAGTATTTGAAACTGCAAACATACCTTGTGAAAATACAAAAAGAGAAATGAATGTGTTTTAGAAAGAGTTGCATGTGTGTTGCTCAGTCAGTGGGAACAATGAAAATAACCCAAGCACATCATTTCTGCTTTTAATATGGGTATATGTTTTGGAGAGACAGACCCTGTAACGGTATGTAAAGGTGACTGTGCTAAATTCCTTTCTTTATTATCCATGCATGAATCTACATTGAGAATAGCAATTGCTTTTTTGCACAGATGCTCACTTAAGTCAGTGCTCCTATAAGTCATTGCAAAGGAGGTCCTCACTGGTACTGTATGTAAGATTAAGGGAGATGTCAAGAATGAACTGAATCAGCCGTATTAGTAGGCTGTGTGAGGGTGCAGCTGGCACACCCTACACCAAACCCATGACCACGCCAAGCCATGCCCTCAATGTCACTGCCAACTGGCACTTCTCCTGCATATACTTTGACACCAAACGTTTGCAAGGTACCATGCAATGCAGTTTTACAATGTGTAACAGGGCAGATCCTAGGCAACATCACACACCACAAGCAATGGTCTTAACCACAATGCAAAAGAGCCAGGCTCATCTGCATTACCACAACACAGCCTGTTATAAATGCATGAAATGTACCAATTTATGTGAAGCTATTAATTATTATGGTGATAGCAAACAAGCTTATTAGCTAGATAATACATGCAACTATATCAAAGCTCTGTTCCAGTGCCAGTGTTTTAGACCAATTCATATCATCACAACATTGCCTGAACACATCTCAGCGTGCCTGAACCTATGGATATATTTTTTTTTATTCTTTTCTGGTAATATAAATGTAGAAGGCTGTTTGGCAAAACTCCCTGAACTGCGATTACACCCAAAACAGACTGCGTTTAGGTGCAACCTGGGTGTGGTGCTATGATTCATTGATTGAAGAGCTCTTTGTAGTCTGGGCGCAGCCATTAAAAGAGCTGAGATCAGCTTATTTCCTCTAGGCTGGCTGTCTCAGGAGACCAAACAGGTTTATCTGCCTGTCTTCTTAGTATTGTGATGGCGATCTCCACCCTCCCATCCTCTCCAGTGAGCTACTGTACAGTGTGTCTATATTGTATCATCTTTAATGCTTAGGTATTTAATGTACAGTACTACTGTAGAAGGGCTGGCCGTTACTGTTATTTCAAGGGTTTATGACACAAATTTATAAAAATTGCCAGTGGCAGCAGTGTGAGAAAGTGGAGGTCAGGAGCTCAATCCTCTCAGTTTACAAATGACAAGGACTGAAGGAGACAGCTTAACTAACTGCTGTAGTTACCTGTCCTGACAAGGTGATCCACATACTGTACATCACAGATAGGTAGAACATAATTGTCCTGCAGATTTTCAAGGTTTGGTTTTGAACTGTTAGATGAATCACTGAATGATCCATTGCTATTAAGGTGTCAAAACAGGTCTCAGCTGCCAGCTATGACAATGCTTTGAATGGATGATGTCTTGTGGTAGTGTATTGTAATCATTGTAGTCAAGAACAGAGTCTTTGTGTTTTTTGGCAACTTCTAGATAAAAGGGTACCTATCTTACAAGGAGTAGTCTAGTAGTGATTTAATCAGAGGACGGTATATCAATAATACAAAATCATATAAGAAGGAACTAGTATAACATTGGAATTATTTTAATCAGATTGATTATTAACTAGTTATGTTTTGAGATACCAACTAAAAGTATGATATGTGATTCTCCAGCGGATTGCAAATTGTTGACTGGTGTATATTGTTAAAGTTAGTGGATAAATCAGTGGACATACGGTAAGTTTTATGATATGTTTACAATCAAACTTCTGTTTACTGTTAATGCCCCACAGAAGTTAGGTTAAAGCAGGACTATCTTATGTCTCACATTTCTAGTTACTTTAGCCTTGTATGACTATTTGTAAAAAGTATTTTGTCAATTTAGAGGAAGCTATACATTAAAAATGAATAGCCACAGTGTGAAATAGTATGTAATATTTTCTAACATGCTTTTAACATGCTACCGATTAGTGGGTGTTTGTGTGCAGTCAGTCCCTGGCAGACAGAAACACTCTCTTGACTTTCATCTGGCTTCTCTGTGATTAACCCATACCAATGTCTATGGACACCAATCCAGTTTAAACTTCAATTTAATAGACCAGGAAAACCCACATGCTGTAGAAATAGCTCAATGAGTCCCTGTTTAACAACTGGCATTTTTTAAAAGTTAATTTCAGTTAAATTATTAGCAGGGTGTCTGCTAAGTTGGTAATCTACAGCTATGAACCAAAGTTTTGCATCACCCTATAGAATAAACTAATTTTGCATCATACAGTCGAATGAAACCTGCTGAATAATGTTACGCTAACATATTGAATAACATAATGCTTTGTAGTTTTCCGTATACGTAACGAAAAACTAACAAAAATTGAAAACTGTGACTTTTTGAAATCTAACAAGAAATACTTTTAGAACTACTATTACGCTTCCAGTAGACTTTTGCAATATCATTGTGTAGTTTCTGTGATTTATATGATGTAAAATAAAATTTCAATTATGTACAGATTTGTAGAATTGTAGGTGATGCAACACTTTTAGCCTTAGCTGTACTTTGAACTTTTCCAACCCCTCACTATAAGACTCTTCCTACTGCAGATATATCTCTGCCAAGATATACTGTGCGATTCTGAAAATGAGCAGTTAGGTCAAGGTTTATGCTTTTGCTTATCATATACATTTACAATAGTTGGCCATGTCTTTTGTATTATTTACAATGCTTTATCACATGTCTGTGCTCTACCATGCTTTTACTATGCTTTGAAACACAAGTATACTATATTGCTCCAAGACTATGTAGACTGTTGCTTATCATTGGAAGCAAGTTTTCATTTTTACGAAAGCTTTTCATAAATGTAAATTGGTACTTTATCAACAGAGCATGGTTCTCTAGTGATAAAGTACCAAGTTATGTTTGTCTTTAATATAAAGCATTGATGAGTCCAGCTGTTTTTTTACTGAAGCAAATTATATTTAACCTCCAAAACCTTGCAGGTGGAGCACTAGAAAGCCGGATGTGCAGGATCAAGGAGTTCACAGTCAGCCAGCTAAGTGCCTGTTCAAACCGATCACTCACCACCCAGCTAAGCAATGCAAACCTCTTACCCCTTGGTACCTGTATACCTAATCTGCAGAATGCAAACATCACATATTTGCATATAAAAACTGCTTAAACAGTACAGTATTAACATTTTTAAAACTAGTAATATGCAAATATGACAAACTACTAGTATGCAAATATTGTTTTAAAAAAATCATAAGAAAAGCAACTGAACATTAATATGCATCATAGCTTTGCTAGTAACCGTCTTCTTCAGACAAGGATAAACACATTGCAGCCACTCCCTGTTTGTTGCACTGGTACTCAGGGCTTACATTCTTAATGGGAAGTCTGTGGTGACTTCAGCTGAAGCTTGTTAACCACCTGTAGTTTCATTTGCGTCCGAGTGAAAGATAAAAACGTTGTGATGTATATGAAGTATTTCATTCCACATGAACTGATGAGATTTCATTTAACTCCTTACTTCATCCCAGTAATTACTCCCAAGATATGTGTGACAATGCTATAATCGCCACACCTGAAATAAGTGTATGGTGTCATCTACAGTTGCAATGTAATCCTTGATACATTCAGCAAAACACATGTTTTACTCCGATGTGTAATTCGGAACACACTTAGCTGTCATTATGAAATTCTAACCCAGATATTACAACATGAATCTTTTGAGAATGTAAGTTCAGTGTTTCAACACTGCTGTATTACCCAGCTTACCGGAGTCATTGGCAGCCTGGTATCCATCTGCCAATGCGTAAAGGGTCACATTAATATAAACAGGATTACACTGCATTTCTTGTGAGGCTAGATCAGTCAACGTGTCTTTACAGAATAAGATAAAGCTCAGTCTAGTGAAAATATGGCAGACTGTTTCTTCTGTAAAGAAATACTCAGCTGTGCACTAGATGGTGCTGGTTATCCGTTTAACACTAACTCCTGACCTTGTTCATCTCTGAATGATAAGGGATTTTCAGCACAATGGCACCATCTATTGGTCATTGCAGGTATTGCAGCTGGAGTATTTCTGTTCCAGCTCTCTGTAGAGATGTCTTTTTTTTTTTTTTAACCTCTACCACACATTATTACACAGGATAGAGGAAGTGATTTAGAAGTGTAACTTTTAAGAATCTATAGACACAATCTCAATTAGATTTTTTAATTCTGGGGGTCTTTTAAAACAAATACAGTAAATTATGCAGCTTTTGCAGTCTGTACAAAAGTACCACAAGGTGTTTTTTATCGGTAGAAAATGTGTTATTTTTGGATTACTAATTATTTTGGGAGCTAATTATTATTATTATTTAGCAGATGCCTTTATCCAAGGCAACTTACAGAGAATAGGGTGTGTGAACTATGCATCAGCTGCAGAGTCACTTACAACTATGTCTCACCTGAAGTATGGAGCACAAGTGACTTGGTCAGGGTCACACAATGAGTGAGTGGCTGAGGTGGGATTTGAACCAGGGACCTCCTGGGTATAAGTCTTTTTCTTTAACCACTGGACCACACAGCTCCTTTCAATCTTTTGCAGTTCAAACAGACAACAGAAGCTTTCCTAGAAAATGTCACTGTATTTGGTCACAACAGTATTGCATATTTACAAGCAGATCATTTGTGCAGATATTTAATTAACTACAGTCCCAGGGAAATGTGCAGGTGTCTACATTTCTTTGATGCTTGTGTGGGGAAGTGTATTTTGATAATACTAGTAAATAAAACCCGCTTCTATGAATATATTTAGTTTCTTATCTTGTGTATTTGAGAAGGCAAGAGCACAAAGCCACTAAACCACAATCTAGCTTTAGCGAGAGGAAACTCTACTTCAGCTACGAGCACAGAGGTTAAAACATTTGTCAGGTTTTATTAATTTTACATTTTGTATCTGTGACTAAACACAATCCACTGTGCTTTTATACATTTACTGCACTATTCCTCAGCAAATATTAAACCAAGGGGTACCATGTAGTATGTGACCAGGCTCAATGTATTGGTGTGCATTTAAGGTGAAGGAGGTCCCAAGCTGATGAATCCATCATGCATTACAAGTAACTAATACTAATATCACATTTTTCTTGTTAGCAGTAGCAACTTTTTTTATTAAAAACTTCAGAAGCCATTCTGAAGGAAGGATTATTACAGTAGTGGTAATAATGCAGTATACACCCACACTTCATAACATACATTGTAATAACCGTTTTCTAATTCCATGTAATGTTATACTTTATTAAAAATAAAGAACACTGCTTATTTAGGAGCAAGAGTGTAATATATGAAGCAACAAACATGCAGCTTAAAAGTGCCTGTGTTTCCACGTGTACCATTTTACAAAAATAAACAATGGTGCGGGGTTGTGCTGTGTGTATATATATATATATATATGTACTTAATAATCGATTGCTCTTCCCAGACATGTGATACTTTCCAAACAAGTAGATAACCACACACCTGTGATTCACAGAGATTCAGTTTGCATAGATTGTGTCAAGTGTAACATGTTTTTTGGCAAAATATGATATTCTATTATTTTGTGCTGTGCTGGATGTCTAAGTGTTTGCAGTCTCACCTGTAGGCTACAGTGTATGTTGGGTCCTATAAACAAACCTTGAACTCATGAGTTAACTGTCTGAATAAAATATAGTTTGATATTCATGACACGGTCCTAGACTCTGTTGGCTTTGCAAACACAAGCTGTATTGATAGAAAACACTGTAAAATACTAATTCAATTAATAAATACTGAAGTGTTGAGTCTTTCTTGTCTAAAAGTTCTCATGTATATATTCTTGACGAGTGGATGTGAAATATTAAACCTCTGTGAGAACCATACAGATACATGACAAATGTGGTTTAGCCCACACGTCTGTATTAAACTCTATTTTTGCAGGGTGTAAGATATGAGAAAACTTAAGAGGAACGGTAAGAGTTTATTCAGCTCACAAACATTTCAACTCCAAAGCAACAGTTTACTAAAGTTTACCATGGTATTCTTTGCACTTTTCAGTTCACCATGGTTTGCCATGTTTTTAAATATCCCTATGCCTTACCATGCCATCACTCTGCTTTATTATACTGTGCTGTGCTTTTACTATGGGATGCTTTTATAAGGGATACTTTTGGTGAAGGTCTGAGTGCCAGGTCTGTTTTGATGGACTTAATAAAGTTTAGATATTCATAGTTCCGGATTATATTTAGCTTTGTTCACAATAGTTTTATTATTATGTTTTGTGAACAGGGCTATATTCACATGCTAAGTTTGCACCATTTTTTGTAAGGAGAAAATCACACTGCTGATGTTACAGAATATGGCCCTCAATGTCTAAAACAGTATTGCATATGGATCAATATCTTCATGGTAGAAGCTCACATTATTTATAGAGTATCTACAACCATGGTCTGAAGAAAACTGGATCCTTTGTACCATTCTGCTTTGAGGTTCACAACCACCCTGGGTTATTCTGTTCATCATAGTGATTTCTATAGATTGGCTGGTCTGACTTCTTTATCTTTAGATTGAACCACTGGTACATAATTGTCTATCTTTGGCAAATCTCCAAATTAGCTTAATAAATGGCTAATTATTAGTTCTTATAATCTTAGATTTCAGACTGTTCTAAGTTTCTCAGTTCCTAAAGTTCATACGGAATTAAAAAAAGACATTACGTTTTCTAGCTCTATGGTCATGGAATAAACTTCAGGGAGAATTGAAACTTACTGTCTCTATCCCTTTAATTGACTTCAAACATAAAATTGGCCTCCATGTACCTGAGACATGTTTTTGGTTTGGCTGGTGCTCCTAAATTGTTTCTTGTAATTTGACCACCACCTTCTTATCCAGGTCTCCCTCGTAGAATAGATTTTACAACTGCCATTAACTTCACAAGCTAATACCAAATTCCCTTTTCACACAGGGCACTCAACATAAAACATATTGTCACAATTCTAACCACCCTCACCCTTCCTCTCCTACAAACGAAGGGCAAGACTGCAGGAGCTGCTAGCAAACATCAATATGTAAGCAAGTCTGTTGTGTTTGCTGGGCATTGTATCACCCTTTGATTGTGTTAATTTAAAATGCAAAGTCAAAGTAGTTATTAATATTGCAGTAGACATTTCATACATGCTTATTCCAGTGTTTATTCATATGGAGAATGTACACAGCTCAGCTGTTCCTCCAAGTTCCTTGTCAGGTCAATTTCTCGGTTGGAGGATAGGATTTCAGCATTTGGGGTCACACACACCCCACAACACAAGGTAAACCTCCTAATAATACTAATATTAATATTTTATAATATTAATATTATATTTATAATATTAATATTTTATAAATTCCTAATATAGTGCTACGGAGAAAGGTATTACACTTGTATCTCTGTGGGGTATCATGTGTCCACATTTGCTCAACGTTAAACTGCTGGGTTCTTGGACATACCAACCCCACATATACCCCATACAGTATACTGACCAATGTATACCACCGATTCTAGTATACTGAGCAATGTACTGTATATCACTGACTCTGTCCCCAGATGTCTTCACTAAAGGACATTGTGTGTTACATGCATATGAAGCCCATTTTCTGTCACTTACCGACTAGCCTGTTTGAAAAAAAACATTTGCAATCATATTTCTTTGATTTGTTAATGACAAAAGAAACCAAATACAATCAATGGCATCCATTTAGACTAAAACGTTTGTCATTGAATGTGTTAAGTATCTTTTAGTGTTTCTAAATTTAGCACTGTTTTGGGGTATTTTAGAGTTGTGGGTGATTTGCAAGGGTTACTGCAGAAATATTACCTTAGCAGGGCATCAACAAATCTACGTAGAACGAGCAGTGTGGTCATTGAGCATGTAAAGCAGATATACATACATAGTCACCCATAAAGCACCAAACAAGGAGGAAACGGAGCTCTCTTTTAAGAGCCCTGCTCTGTTTCAGCATCGCTTTCAGTAGGTAGAATGCAGCCAAGCCAGATCTCCATATTAATATGTAAGTACTGGGGTAACTTGCTTTTAATGAAAATCTACCAGTGATTCTTTATAGTTTAGGATTTGGAAAGTTATTTGGTTAGAAGACTGGGATTTCAAAAACTGCAGTGAAGTAATTTCAGGGCAAAATGCCTGGTTTTAATTGATAATTAACAACAACTATTACCATTACTGTTGCTGTTGTTTTCCTAAATGTTGTTCTTGTGAAATGTTAGGGACAATGGCACTGACTACAAGTGAATGTGATTGCTGATCAGTAGAAGATCCCTCTTTTGAAGGAAGCAGTAGCCATATAGATAGGAATTAACCAGACATCTTACAGAACAGGATATACACATATTGTAGTGTTTATTTTAATTGCTTTTGAAGCACACAATTAAACATTGCAACATGAAATAAAAATGAGTGTAAAGCATGTAAATAGCAAAATGTGTTTATGATTTGAATATGTTTGCATTCAAAGTGCTGTAGGGAAAGATAATACAGTGCCTTGCGAAAGTATTCGGCCCCCTTGAACTTTGCGACTTTTTGCCACATTTCAGGCTTCAAACATAAAGATATGAAACTGTAATTTTTTGTGAAGAATCAACAACAAGTGGGACACAATCATGAAGTGGAACGAAATTTATTGGATATTTCAAACTTTTTTAACAAATAAAAAACTGAAAAATTGGGCGTGCAAAATTATTCAGCCCCCTTAAGTTAATACTTTGTAGCGCCACCTTTTGCTGCGATTACAGCTGTAAGTCGCTTGGGGTATGTCTCTATCAGTTTTGCACATCGAGAGACTGAAATTTTTGCCCATTCCTCCTTGCAAAACAGCTCGAGCTCAGTGAGGTTGGATGGAGAGCATTTGTGAACAGCAGTTTTCAGTTCTTTCCACAGATTCTCGATTGGATTCAGGTCTGGACTTTGACTTGGCCATTCTAACACCTGGATATGTTTATTTGTGAACCATTCCATTGTAGATTTTGCTTTATGTTTTGGATCATTGTCTTGTTGGAAGACAAATCTCCATCCCAGTCTCAGGTCTTTTGCAGACTCCATCAGGTTTTCTTCCAGAATGGTCCTGTATTTGGCTCCATCCATCTTCCCATCAATTTTAACCATCTTCCCTGTCCCTGCTGAAGAAAAGCAGGCCCAAACCATGATGCTGCCACCACCATGTTTGACAGTGGGGATGGTGTGTTCAGGGTGATGAGCTGTGTTGCTTTTACGCCAAACATAACGTTTTGCATTGTTGCCAAAAAGTTCGATTTTGGTTTCATCTGACCAGAGCACCTTCTTCCACATGTTTGGTGTGTCTCCCAGGTGGCTTGTGGCAAACTGTAAACGACACTTTTTATGGATATCTTTAAGAAATGGCTTTCTTCTTGCCACTCTTCCATAAAGGCCAGATTTGTGCAGTATACGACTGATTGTTGTCCTATGGACAGAGTCTCCCACCTCAGCTGTAGATCTCTGCAGTTCATCCAGAGTGATCATGGGCCTCTTGGCTGCATCTCTGATCAGTCTTCTCCTTGTATGAGCTGAAAGTTTAGAGGGACGGCCAGGTCTTGGTAGATTCGCAGTGGTCTGATACTCCTTCCATTTCAATATTATCGCTTGCACAGTGCTCCTTGGGATGTTTAAAGCTTGGGAAATCTTTTTGTATCCAAATCCGGCTTTAAACTTCTCCACAACAGTATCTCGGACCTGCCTGGTGTGTTCCTTGTTCTTCATGATGCTCTCTGCGCTTTAAACGGACCTCTGAGACTATCACAGTGCAGGTGCATTTATACGGAGACTTGATTACACACAGGTGGATTCTATTTATCATCATTAGTCATTTAGGTCAACATTGGATCATTCAGAGATCCTCACTGAACTTCTGGAGAGAGTTTGCTGCACTGAAAGTAAAGGGGCTGAATAATTTTGCACGCCCAATTTTTCAGTTTTTTATTTGTTAAAAAAGTTTGAAATATCCAATAAATTTCGTTCCACTTCATGATTGTGTCCCACTTGTTGTTGATTCTTCACAAAAAATTACAGTTTCATATCTTTATGTTTGAAGCCTGAAATGTGGCAAAAGGTCGCAAAGTTCAAGGGGGCCGAATACTTTCGCAAGGCACTGTATATGTATTATTGGCCTGATTTAGTGCATGTTGCAACATTAAGGTTTTATTAATTTGCAATAACAGGAACATTGATGATGATGATGATGATGATGATATAGTATGCAGTTATTGAAACAAAGTACTATTGAACACGCACCTAACAAATAAAGCAGTGATGTGAGTGACACATTTTGTCTAACAGCCTTTATTAATGTATGTTCTCTGAGAGGCACAAGCTAAATATCAAAGAGAAAAAACAGTAGTTTGTTAAATTAAGCTAAATTTCGCTGCAGCTTTGAAGCCACTAGACCTCTGGCTCAACCACATGGTCACTTTCATATAGCGAGCACTCTGCAACAGGACGTGGTTTGCCAGGTACTTTTATGTCAGACCCCAATGCAGTTTATTTTCATCTTAATCTCTAGGTTAAAATAGAACTGAATATAACCTTTTTTCCAGAGCTTATACCATACGTTTAGTGTTAGTTTTCACAGTTTACCATGTTTTCTACCATGCATTACCATGTTTCGTTGTGCTTTACCATAATTTCTATGGTACAACAGCTAATACTGATAACATGCACCCACATACATACAACTTTCAAGTGCTTCTCACATTGGCATTGCAAATGTTCATCTATAATACTCACTGTAGGTTTCACAGGTTTAGATACAGTAAGCACTCATTTTAACTGCTAACATTTAGTAGTCAGGGGTCTGTGAATCATAAGGTAGTCTACAATTCAGCTTTGACGAGATCTACCTCTGGCAATTCTATTAGACAGTGTACAGTATATTTAACTCATGAATGCTTTGGTGTGTTTTATAATTTAAAAAATGCTGCAGTGCACAGTATGTTTGATCAAGCAGACTGTTTGGAAGTCGTCAGTAACTTAAATTTATGCATAGTTTATAGATATACTGCAAGCTGTGGTTTTTGATGATGTATACATTAACGCTAGTTATCACATTTAAAAAAAAATGATCATCACACTCCAGCATAATTTATTATTATTATTGATAACCATCTATTGAGCATCTATAAGAATTAAGAAGGGAATACAGGGTTAAAGAAAATGTAATTTTTTTAATACATTGAAATCTTTATAGTAGAAACAAATATCTATTAGAAGAGGTTTTTGTGAACATTTTAGATGTGACGTGTCCCATATTTCTTAGAGATCTGACAGTATTCTATATAGGAATCTATCTCACTGCCTCTCCTGTCTTTCAGTGCTGTCTGCAGCGACCAGCTCTGGACAACAGTCAGGTAAGGTAACAGTTTAAACACAAGACTAGACAGGTAGACCGAAGAAAAGAGATGAAAAATATACAGTGAATATGAACGGTGTCTGTAACACATTTCCTAACCCCAGTTATAGGGCGTTCTTAATATAACGTGCCTCAAGTATAATGTACGTGTTTATAGTACAGCTGGACAAACACATGAGAAACACCTGCCATAATACTGTCTATATATATATATATATATATATATATATATATATATATATATATATATATATATATATATATATATGTATATATATATATATATATATAGAGGAGACCGGGGTTGGTTGTCAACAATATTGGGTTGGTTGTCACAAAGTATGTTCTTGGTTTTACAGTAGACAATAATGCAACATTTTGTGTTTTTTTAAATAACATAAAGTTTCTACTGTGTACAATGACAGAAAAAGTTGTATTTTTACTATAGGCCTATATATATTTGAAATGTTGACCCACGCTACAAAATAATACCACAGCCTCCACAGAACTGGAGGACAAATCACTTAAATAAGCATTATATGGTGACACATCCCACATGCTGGTGTAAAAAAAGTAGACAGAAAAAATATTCTTCCTATAGGATTTACATGTGACAACCAACCTAAAAACTATGGGGCAACCTGCCCTAACCCGACTTTATATGACAATTTAATTCTCTCTGTACTACTGGTTTTGTTTTTACACCAAAAGATAGCCAGTATCTGGTTCTATTAACATGGCCATCAGTTCAAACAAACTCCAATACTACTAAGAGACACATGAAGTGATGGGGTACCAGGAAGCAGCAGCAACTGTGCATCTATAGTGCTGATTTACTGTTTGCATATTCCAAATTGTAGCATAAAGCACCTGCATACTTTTCAACAGAAGAAAATGGGACTAGTGCAAATATTGCTAGTGTTAAAAAAAAAAATCTAAAAACCTACCTTTAAATGAGTATCATAAAAAACAAAATAAAATCTATAATACAAGATAGATGGGATTTAGTAGCAATGTGCTATCTTAGTAGTAATGTTTTAAAATACTGTAACACAAATAATGTTATATCTTGTAACAATTGTAAGTCACCCTGGATAAGGGCGTCTGCCAAGAAATAAATAATAATAATAATAATAATAATAATAATAATAATAATAATAATAATAATAATAATAATAATAATAATAAAAGAATCAAGAAAAACTGGGCACAAATATTGTTTAATAGTTGTTTAATAGTATTACCCAATACTGACCTCAATCCCGACCTTAACCTAATCATTATTTTAATACTGTGTGCCAGTAAATATTTTTTTGTTACATATTCTTCTTGATGCCTGGTCAGCATGACTCATAATTGGAATTATTTTTATCTCAGCTTTTGATAAATGAAGCAATACTATTGCAAATATCTGAAAGGAAACCCTACTACTAGGACTGTTCAACCTTATTCTATCATCCCTTCTTTTTCAGGGTACCAGCTAAAGGCTGTGCTGACCCTGGAGCCCCCATGGGCTGTGATATTTGTGGGGGACTCCATTACTCTGAGGTGCGAGGTTCATGGGGGGTCTGCTGGATGGCGATATTTCTGGATCAGAGAACAATGGGGAACACAGTTACCCATCAGTGACAGCAGCAGTGGTGATGGATCAACATACACAATCAGCAACACTGCTGTGTCCCATAGTGGACGGTACTGGTGCCAAGCTGGAAGGGGGAGTGAGGGGTCTGAAAGTGATTCCCGTATATTGACAGTGTCTGGTAAATAACTAACTCCCAGAATGCTTCCTAAACCTTGATTCGGTTATTATAACATTGCTATTTGTGTTCATACGACAGTGTTTCGGTCAGTCACGCTGTAAGTGTAAAGTAATAAAAACTCCACCAGTGATTCACAAGGCAACTGACTTGAATATTAAACTGACCAGGAAACCATTAACAAACTAAATAGACCTTTACAAGCTAGAATAACATTGTGCAGTATTGTCAAGTCAAAATTAGTAGCTATAACTAAGTAAATGTTTTTAGATAGAAGTAGATATAATATACTAATATAACCTATTGACTACTAACAAGAATATTTTAGTATTTCAACCTATGGTTGGATGGTATTATAGACTGAAGGTTACTAAAATGCAATTATATATATATATATATATATATATATATATATATATATATATATATATATATATATACAAATAGAAAATGTGGAGTAAACTAAAGATAATATAACAATTTCAATTATAATCGTATCCAAGTCAGTTTTGTACTGAATCATATTATAAGTAATACATTTCAGCATTCACTCTCCTTTCCATTTACTGCAGTATTGTACTGTACTGTAAATAGCACAAAAGTAATTTGCTGTAAATACAATATATTGTCGTATACTATAGTTTACTGCAATTCATAGCTGTAAGTACAGTACTTCATGGTGGTTATACTTTTAAAAATGTTATTTATTTGATATGATTTCAATTTAAGCTTACTGTAAACAATGACATGTTGAAATGAAGCCTTAATTTCAAATTCTCTCTGTTGCAGAGGGTCGTCCAAAAGCTGTGCTGACCCTGGAGCCCCCGGGTGGAGAGATATTCACAGGAGACAGAGTTACCCTGAGCTGTGGGGTTGGGGGAGGTTCTTATAGCTGGCAATATATATTGTATTGCAAAGGACAGGTATATTCAGTGGCGGTGCAATGCAGCAGTAGAAATTATGCCAGCTGCACAATTGAGAAAGCTACTGAGCGCCACAGTGGACTGTACTGGTGTGAAGATGAAACTAGGAAAGAACGCAGTAACGCTGTGAGCTTAACGGTGCACGGTTAGTATTTTAAAATGTGTGTAATAATTATAGTAATACTAATAGGTTTTCTAAATGGGCCTATCACTGTGAACACTTTATGTGGATTACCAGAGCAGCTAATCCACTTCACGAGGTACATTTTGCCATTCATCCTTTTTAGACTTCAAAGGACAGATTGTTATGATACTAGAACTGAATCAACCATAACTTTAAAACCTCAACCAAAGGATATTAAGTAGCATTAAAAATAAAGTTCCCTTTCAATTCGAAGATGACCAATAACCATACTCTTGGGATATGCCTGCCACAGGTCAGGTATTCACTGAGCATTTTATATCAAAGCTGCCGATAGGCCCCTCTGTGGAGTGACACCCTCGGTCCCGCCCACCGAGGGAATAAGTAGTCACTCTGCGGAGATCACGTTCTCTTTTGCTTCTCAAAACTAGTTAAGTAAGGTAGGTATAACTAACCTCTCCAGGTTATTGAGTCTTTTAAAGAGCTTTCACTTGAGTTCCCTTGCAATTATTGCTTGCAATTTTATTGCCTGCAAATTTTTACTGGAAGTCGGATTGCCACTTCTCCGGAATCAGAAACGGCGCTATCATTTCAATTATTTCTTTCAACAGCTACATTGCTTGCAATTGTAGAATGCTTTACTAACCTTACAACTTCTTGCTGTTTTCTCTTTTTTCCTCTGCTATTTGCTGCTTTAAAAAAAAAAAAGAGAGAGAGACGCTGTCGAGGCGATACTGCCAGACTGCGTCGGCCCGCCCTTCGGTGCGCTCGATTTTTCTCCATCACAGCTTTGTGTTGTGTATGTGTGTGTTTTTCTACTGTTGGAAGCTACGCGCTGCCCCGAGCATGTCAATAACACCTGCACTCGGTGCCCCCGTGCGTAGATGCCATCCTAGCCCCTTGCGGCTGTAGGGGATCAGGGTGTTTAATTACCAGGGTTACTGGTTGAGCTGTCCCCAGTCGCAGGAAGGGGCAGTGGCCCATGCGGCAATAGTGATGGAGCATCTATCGAGGCTGGGCCACACCCTCAACGATGCCAAAAGCCATTTAATTCCAGTGCAAGGTACGGTTTACCTGGGACTCCCTTACAATGCAAGCCTAGCTGTCAGACGACAGAGTGGCTGCCATTCAAAATTGCCTATCCCTGTTTCAACGGGGCGATAGTACTTTTGGTGTTGTGTCAGAAGTTGCTGGGTCTGATGGTTGCGGCTTCATCAGCCCTCCAGCTGGGGTTACTCCACATGCACCCGCTTCAGGCATGGCTCAGTGCCTTCCGGCTACATCCCAAACGTGACACACACCGTCAGCTGACCGTGTCTCCCGTATGCTGGGAAGCCCTGCGCTGGTGGAGACGAGCCTCTCACATGTGCGAAAGTGTAAGGATGGGGGTAATCCACTGCCGTCAGGTAGTTATGATGGATGCATCCAACTCAGGTTGGTGTGCAGTCTGGGCCAGCAGAGGAGTCCGCAGGTCCTGGTCAGGCCATTGGACATCCCTGCACATAAATGCGCTTGAGTTACGAGCGGTTCATTGCTTTTGTACGCATTCCCAGCTTTCCTGGAGAAAGTACGGAGAGAAGAGGTGATAGTTCTCCTGGTGGCCCCCAGATGGCCCAGGAGAATCTGTTTTTCAAACTTTTGCCAGCTGCTGCAAGGCCAGCCCTGGGAGATTCCGCTGCGCCTGGATCTCCTCAGTCAGATGAGAGGCACCCTCTGGCACTCAGAACCGGGCAGACTCCAACTGTGGGTCTGGCACCTGAACGGGACTGTCTGTTCGCCTTAGGGCTCTCAAACGCAGTAGTCAGTACACTGCAGAACACTAGGGCCTCCTCCACAAGGTCATTGTATGCCTATAAGTGGAAGTATTTTCAAAATTGGTGTATGGCCAGAGGTCATGACCCCATTTATTGTACCTAGCAGCAATATCTGCATGCCATTTCCCCATTGACTCAGTATCCCCAGGCGCTCATCTTTTGGCAACATGTTTTCTAAAGGGTGCTCGGCGGTTACGTCCTCCTAGAAAGGACGTCCTCTCTGAATGGAGTCTAGATGTGGTATTGGAGGTTCTCACTAAGGCCCCGTTTGAGCCTGTACATTCCATAGAGTTGAAATATCTCTCTATGAAGACAGTCTTTTTGTTAGCCATCACTTGTCAGTGCACAATGCCTGTATGCGTATTTGGGATGATGGAAACGGTATCGTTACACATGAACCCCGCATTCCTCCCTCAGGTGGTTTTGGTTTTCCACTTAAACCAGTCAGTGTTGCTAGAGGCTTTCCATCCACCTCCCTTTTCTTCGGAGGAGGATCGGAGATTAAATTCCCTCTGCTGGTTCGGGCATTGAGAGGTTATGTGGATCGGACCAGAGCGTTGAGTCAGTCTGACCAGCTCTTTGTCTGTCAATGTGAAAGCTCTCTTAAAGCAACGACTGTCTCACTGGATTGTGGACACAGTTTTGACTGCATATACTAATGCCAACCTACCCCCACCTGGGAGGGTGGCTGCACAGTCTACCAGAGGAGTGGCTACATCATGGGCCCTTTTTAAAGGAGCCTCATTAACTGATGTTTGTACTGCGGCTTGCTGGGCTACTACGCATACATTCACCAGATCCTACCGACTCAATGTGGTAGATCCCTCTATGTCTTCATTAGGCACAAGCGTCCTTGAGGTTGCACCTTTAGTTTGTGGTAGCGAGACGTCCCTTGCCAGCTGTCTCTGCTCACGCTCCCTTGCAACGGCTTTGGTATACTTTCCCAAAAGTATGGTTGTTGGTCATCTTCGAATTGAAAGGGAACGTTAGGTTATGGATGTAACCCTGGTTCCCTGAAAGAGAAGACGACCAACTAACCTTGCAAGGTCGCATCACTCGCATTCGCGGGTTCGATGCAAAAGAGAACGTGATCTTCACGGAGTGACTACTCATTCCCGCGGTGGGCGGGACCGACAACGTTACTCCACAGAGGGGCCTATCGGCAGCTTTGATATACAGTGCCTTGCGAAAGTATTCGGCCCCCTTGAACTTTGCGACCTTTTGCCACATTTCAGGCTTCAAACATAAAGATATGAAACTGTAATTTTTTGTGAAGAATCAACAACAAGTGGGACACAATCATGAAGTGGAACGAAATTTATTGGATATTTCAAACTTTTTTAACAAATAAAAAACTGAAAAATTGGGCGTGCAAAATTATTCTCTTCTCTTCCAGGGAACCAGGGTTACATCTGTAACCAAACGTTATATAAGGTTTGATATGTGTCTTATACGGTGTTAGAATTAAAAGGTACATACATATATCTGGTTCAAGACAGACCTGTAGATATTATCCTTTATAACATTAAAGAGAAAAACCTCTTATGGAAATACTTGTCTAATTTATTATCCCAGTTTGATTGCAGTACGACTGATGCTGAGAATGATACAGGTTAATTTGAGGGGTGGGGGGATCATGCCCCCTGATTCTGTCACCTTCTCTGTTTCAGGGGCTAAGCCAAAGCCTTTGCTGACCCTGGAGCTCCCCCGGAGAGAGGTATTCACAGGAGAGTCTGTTACCCTGAGGTGTGAGGTTGAGGGGGGCTCTGCTGGCTGGGAATACAGCTGGGTAACCGCTGCACCTGACAATATTATCAATAGAGGCAGTAACATCATAATCAATCCTGTTACTCCGTCCCATAGCGGGCGGTATACATGCATTGCTAAAATGTTGAATGGACAGCTCCACTCTCAACACAGTGACCCAATCCAGTTACAAGTGTCTGGTAAGTTATTTATAATGCAGGGGAATTTCAGTTGGTGGATTCAAGTTCATAATGTTTTAAAAGAGGAAAACAAACACTTGCTGATTTTACAAATCTAGAACCAATTAACTTGTTATATTTTTGTTTTGTTAGATAAGCATGTGCAATATTTTTCTTTGTTTGAAATAGGAGTAAATTATAGGCTGGTGTAAACAGCAGTACTGTACTGTATTTATTTAAGAACCAGTAAGTAATGTATCTCTGTGTCTGTGAGTGCTATTTTTGCTGTGTATCTGCACTGAAGCTCAAGCAAAGGCTGTGCTGACCCTGGAGCCCCCGGGTGGAGAGATATTCACAGAGCATTTCCTTGTACTTTCTTCTTGAACACTCTTCCCAATCCATCCTTTACACCAGTGCCCTGAACACGAGCTCCTGATCTACCTCCTTAGCAGTAAAATAAAATGATTACTAAAGAGTGACGGAGGACACCACCGTAACAATCTGCTTCATTTCAGAGAGGTTCATTCTTTGAAAAGTATAACCTATTGTATTACCTTTCTGAGAGACAGGTGAAAATACAGCTCAGATTCTCTCATTGTCAGATAAACCAAAGGCTGTGCTGACCCTGGAGCCCCCGGGTGGAGAGATATTCACAGGAGACAGAGTTACCCTGAGCTGTAGGGTTGGGGGAGACCCTGCTGGCTGGAAGTATCTCTGGTACAAAGACAGACAAGGAACAGCACTACCCCAGACTGACAGCAGCAGTGTAGAGGGGTCCAGCTACACAATCAGCTCTGCTGCTCTGTCCCACAGTGGAGAGTACCGGTGCATAGCTCAAAGGACAGATAGGCTGTTTTACTCAGAATACAGTGACTCTGTCATGCTAAAAGTAGCCAGTAAGTGATTTTAATTAGTAAGATAAACTATAATCGTGCTTATCATTTAAGAACCTCGACACACCCTTCAATTGACACATACACACTCATATATATATATATATATATATATATATATATATATATATATATGAATTGCTCGTTTTCTGCAGCTCGACCAAATGCTGTGCTGACCCTGGAGACTGGAGGGATATTTGTTACAGAAAGTGTGACACTTCGATGTTGGGTTCAAGGGAGCTCTGCTGAGTGGAGCTATGCATGGTACAGAGATGGGAATGAACATCCTGTACATAGGACTTACTCCAGCAGTAGACATGGTGACAGATACACAATTAACTCTGCAGATGAGTCACACAGCGGGGAATATACCTGTAAAGGTGAAAGGACGGCTAAACCATTTTACTCCAGAACCAGTGATCCTCTGACACTGAAAGTTTTCAGTAAGTATTATAAACCCTTTGTATTCTAACATGTATCCCAAATCAATCCGCATTTCCTTGTACTTTCTTCTTGAACACTCTTCCCAATCCCTCCTTTACACCAGTGCCCTGAACACGGGCTCCTGATCTACCTTCTTAGCAGTAAAATAAAATGATTACTAAAGAGTGACGGAGGACACCAGGAGACACACCCGTAACAATCTGCTTCATTTTAGAGAGGTTCATTCTTTGAAAAGTATAACCTATTGAGAGACAGGTGAAAATACAGCTCAGATTCTCTCATTGTCTTTATTCAGATAAACCAAAGGCTGTGCTGACCCTGGAGCCCCCGGGTGGAGAGATATTCACAGGAGACAGAGTTACCCTGAGCTGTAGGGTTGGGGGAGACCCTGCTGGCTGGAAGTATCTCTGGTACAAAGACAGACAAGGAACAGCACTACCCCAGACTGACAGCAGCAGTGTAGAGGGGTCCAGCTACACAATCAGCTCTGCTGCTCTGTCCCACAGTGGAGAGTACCGGTGCATAGCTCAAAGGACAGATAGGCTGTTTTACTCAGAATACAGTGACTCTGTCATGCTAAAAGTAGCCAGTAAGTGATTTTAATTAGTAAGATAAACTATAATCGTGCTTATCATTTAAGAACCTCGACACACCCTTCAATTGACACATACACACTCATATATATATATATATATATATATATATATATATATGAATTGCTCGTTTTCTGCAGCTCGACCAAATGCTGTGCTGACCCTGGAGACTGGAGGGATATTTGTTACAGAAAGTGTGACACTTCGATGTTGGGTTCAAGGGAGCTCTGCTGAGTGGAGCTATGCATGGTACAGAGATGGGAATGAACATCCTGTACATAGGACTTACTCCAGCAGTAGACATGGTGACAGATACACAATTAACTCTGCAGATGAGTCACACAGCGGGGAATATACCTGTAAAGGTGAAAGGACGGCTAAACCATTTTACTCCAGAACCAGTGATCCTCTGACACTGAAAGTTTTCAGTAAGTATTATAAACCCTTTGTATTCTAACATGTATCCCAAATCAATCCGCATTTCCTTGTACTTTCTTCTTGAACACTCTTCCCAATCCCTCCTTTACACCAGTGCCCTGAACACGGGCTCCTGATCTACCTTCTTAGCAGTAAAATAAAATGATTACTAAAGAGTGACGGAGGACACCAGGAGACACACCCGTAACAATCTGCTTCATTTTAGAGAGGTTCATTCTTTGAAAAGTATAACCTATTGAGAGACAGGTGAAAATACAGCTCAGATTCTCTCATTGTCTTTATTCAGATAAACCAAAGGCTGTGCTGACCCTGGAGCCCCCGGGTGGAGAGATATTCACAGAAGACAGAGTTACCCTGAGCTGTAGGGTTGGGGGAGACCCTGCTGGCTGGAAGTATCTCTGGTTCAAAGACAGACAAGGAACAGCACTGCCCCAGACTGACAGCAGCAGTGTAGAGGGGTCCAGCTACACAATCAGCTCTGCTGCTCTGTCCCACAGTGGAGAGTACTGGTGTCGAGCTGGGAGGGGCAATGGACTGTTTTACTCGGAGTACAGTGACTCTGTCATGCTAAAAGTAGCCAGTAAGTGATTTTAATTAGTAAGATAAACTATAATCCTGCTTATCATTTAAGAACCTCGACACCCCCTTCAATTGACACATACACACTCATATATATATTTATGAATTGTTCCTTTTATGCAGCTCGACCAAATGCTGTTCTGACCCTGGAGACTGGAGGGACTGAGGTATTTGCTACAGAAAGTGTGACACTGCGATGTGGGGTTCAAGGGAGCTCTGCTGAGTGGCGCTATGCATGGTACAGAGATGGGAATGAACATCCTGTACACAAGACTTACTCCAGCAGTAGACATGGTGACAGATACACAATTAATTCTGCAGATGAGTCACACAGCGGGGAATATACCTGTAAAGGTGAAAAGTCTAATGAATTTTACTCCAATTCTAGCAATCCACGCATTCTGAAAGTTTCTGGTAAGTAATTCTAAACCCTCTGTCTTCTTCTTCTTCTTCTTCTTCTTCTTCTTCTTCTTCTTCTTCTTCTTCTTCTTCTTATCTAAACATATATTTACTTCCTTCTACTGCCATCCTAAGTTCTCTTCCAAATTCCTTCCTACACTATATCCACTCATCAATGACTGTATGCTGCCCCCACCTCTCCCTGCTCACTTTCCCGCTAGTCTTTGGGTGGGGTGGTAGAAGGCACTGTGGCATTCATTTAAAAGAGCTGGTTAAAGGTTGTACTGTCCCTGGATCCACAGGGTGGAGGAATGTACACAGGAGACAGAGCTACCCTATTAAAATAGTTATGCAATGTTACTTTCTGAGTGTCTGATCATCTTTCATCTGCAGCTCAACCAAAAGCTGTTCTGACTGTGGAAATGGGTTGGATTGAGATATTCATTTCAGAAAGTATGACACTGAGATGTGAGGTTCAAGGGCGTGTTAATGAGTGGAACTATACATGGTACAGGGATGGAATTCATTGCAACAACACTGGATACCGTGAAAGGTACACAGTATACTCCAAAAATGAGTCATACAGCAGGCAATATACCTGTAAAGGTGAAAGGACTCCTAAACCACTTTCCTCCATTACCAGCGACCCTCTTGTCCCGAAAGATTTTGGTAAGTAATTTCAAACTACAATGATAAATGTATGTGCCACATATTGCCTGTGTCCTGAGTTTCTAATTTGTGCAACCAAACAGGATAGATGTTGTTGACTACATCCCTCTCCTCTCTCCCCTGTTACCCCAGTTCTGAAGTGGCAGCTCATTGTGAGGGTTCCCGGGGTCACTGCTCTGCTCGTTCTTCTTGTTGGCTTGGTGCTGTTGTGCCAGAGAATCTGCAGAAAACCAGGTGAGATGAACTCAAGATTTACCTTCCATGGGTTGAGTTAATCTATTATTAATGTGTCTGTCTTCTCCTGGTCTGGGATGGGATGTTAATTAATAGGGAGTAAGTCTCTGCTGGATGAGGGACATCACAGTTGAGTCTATAGTGCTCCTTTCTTCTTACGGGAACCAACCATTATCCCTTTTACCTTGACACCCTCCCTCTTCCCACCTTCACAAGTCTTTCCATTCCTCTTTCTGCACTTTGATCTGCCTTGTTGTGTCTTTACCCTTTGGAAACCCCCTAATATGAATCCAGTCACCCTGTATGACGATTCTTGTCTCTGCCCCCCCGCCCAGATAACCACAAGCAGATGTCTTACTCAATGGTCAACCTGAAAGACAGAAAATCAGGTAATGAATCTTTAGCTAAACATTGTATTATTTGCCCTCAATTTGAATAGAAGAACTTGACAGCCAGTGTCTGTTTCTGTGACTCTAGTAGCTTTTACAATACCGTATTGATGTTTATGATCAAGCCCTTTGAAATAGAATCTGATACATATGTTTAAACATGTAATATACCATAGAGATAAAGGGGTTGACTATCATACTTATTACTATTATTATTATTATTATTATTATTATTATTATTATTATTATTATTATTATTATTGTTGCTGTTGTTTTAGCTGCTGGACTAGTAAGGATGATTGGAATTTCTCTGTCTCCCTTCCTTCCCTCCGTCTCTCTCCCAATAGTTACTCTACCTGTATTTTCTTCTCCAGCCAATCCTGTTCCAGAAGATGCTGTTTATGACACCATCAGCTTAGCAATGGAAACACAATGTAAGTAGAAGTGTTTCTCTAGTATTATTATTTTTTATTATTTATTTCTTAGCAGATACCCTTATCCAGGATGACTTACAATTGTTACAAGATATCACATTATTTTTACATACATAGTTACATAGTACCGCTAGCTCTCAGTCACACAGAGTATGCATGTATGCTGTATTGTATTTCAATGTGCCCCACAGCACTGAAGGACTGAAGGACTCTCTCTTCCCTTGTCTTTTTTCACAACCTTTCTCCTCATGCAAGCTTATTTGTGTTTAACCCCCCAGGCAAACCCACTGCAGATGACAGTGATGCACTTTATCAACGCATCAACCCTAGCACAGATATCCAGTGTAATGACAGTGATGCACTTTATCAACGCATCGACCCTAGCACAGATATCCAGTGTAATGACAGTGATGCACTTTATCAGTGCATCTAGCACAGATACCCAGTGTAATGACAGTGATGCACTTTATCAACGCATCGACCCTAGCACAGATATCCAGTGTAATGACAATGATGCACTTTATCAACGCATCGACCCTCACACAGATACCCAGTGTAATGACAATGATGCACTTTATCAACGCATCGACCCTCACACAGATATCCAGTGTAATGACAGTGATGCACTTTATCAATGCATCGACCCTAGCACAGATACCCACTGCAGATGACAGTGATGCACTTTATCAACGCATCGACCCTAGCACAGATATCCAGTGTAATGACAGTGATGCACTTTATCAACGCATCGACCCTAGCACAGATATCCAGTGTAATGACAGTGAAGCACTTTATCAACGCATCGACCCTCACACAGATATCCAGTGTAATGACAGTGATGCACTTTATCAATGCATCGACCCTAGCACAGATATCCAGTGTAATGACAATGATGCACTTTATCAACGCATCGACCCTAGCACAGATATCCAGTGTAATGACAGCGATGCACTTTATCAATGCTTCGACCCTAGCACAGATATCCAGTGTAATGACAGTGATGCACTTTATCAACGCATCGACCCTAGCACAGATATCCAGTGTAATGACAGTGATGCACTTTATCAATGCATCGACCCTAGCACAGATACCCAGTGTAATGACAATGATGCACTTTATCAACGCATCGACCCTCACACAGATATCCAGTGTAATGACAGTGATGCACTTTATCAACGCATCGACCCTAGCACAGATATCCAGTGTAATGACAGTGATGCACTTTATCAACGCATCGACCCTAACACAGATATCCAGTGTAATGACAGTGATGCACTTTATCAACACATCGATCCTAGCACAGATATCCAGTGTAATGACAGTGATGCACTTTATCAACACATCGACCCTAGCACAGATATCCAGTGTAATGACAGTGATGCACTTTATCAACGCATCGACCCTAGCACAGATATCCAGTGTAATGACAGTGATGCACTTTATCAATGCATCGACCCTAGCACAGATATTCAGTGTAATGACAGCGATGCACTTTATCAATGCATCGACCCTAGCACAGATATCCAGTGTAATGACAGCGATGCACTTTATCAATGCATCAACCCTAGCACAGATATCCAGTGTAATGACAGCGATGCACTTTATCAATGCATCGACCCTAGCACAGATATCCAGTGTAATGACAATGATGCACTTTATCAACGCATCGACCCTAGCACAGATATCCAGTGTAATGACAGCGATGCACTTTATCAATGCTTCGACCCTAGCACAGATATCCAGTGTAATGACAGTGATGCACTTTATCAACGCATCGACCCTAGCACAGATATCCAGTGTAATGACAGTGATGCACTTTATCAATGCATCGACCCTAGCACAGATACCCAGTGTAATGACAATGATGCACTTTATCAATGCATCGACCCTCACACAGATATCCAGTGTAATGACAGTGATGCACTTTATCAATGCATCGACCCTAGCACAGATACCCACTGCAGATGACAGTGATGCACTTTATCAACGCATCGACCCTAGCACAGATATCCAGTGTAATGACAGTGATGCACTTTATCAACGCATCGACCCTAACACAGATATCCAGTGTAATGACAGTGATGCACTTTATCAATGCATCGACCCTAGCACAGATACCCACTGCAGATGACAGTGATGCACTTTATCAACACATCGACCCTAGCACAGATATCCAGTGTAATGACAGTGATGCACTTTATCAACGCATCGACCCTAACACAGATATCCAGTGTAATGACAGTGATGCACTTTATCAACACATCGACCCTAGCACAGATATCCAGTGTAATGACAGTGATGCACTTTATCAACACATCGACCCTAGCACAGATATCCAGTGTAATGACAGTGATGCACTTTATCAACACATCGACCCTAGCACAGATATCCAGTGTAATGACAGTGATGCACTTTATCAACGCATCGACCCTAGCACAGATATCCAGTGTAATGACAGTGATGCACTTTATCAATGCATCGACCCTAGCACAGATATTCAGTGTAATGACAGCGATGCACTTTATCAATGCATCGACCCTAGCACAGATATCCAGTGTAATGACAGCGATGCACTTTATCAATGCATCAACCCTAGCACAGATATCCAGTGTAATGACAGCGATGCACTTTATCAATGCATCGACCCTCACACAGATATCCAGTGTAATGACAGTGATGCGCTTTATCAAAGCATCGACCCTAACACAGATATCCAGTGCAATGACAGCGATGCGCTTTATCAAAGCATCGACCCTAGCACAGATATCTAGTGTAAGCATGACTGGGCAGTTTCTCTACTACTGTAAGCTTGATTTTTCTCCTTTTCTTCTCTACCTTTGTCCGGTGTTCATGTTTAACATTGTTCTGTATTTCCAGGTAATCATGAATCACACTGGGGCAGCAGTGTGGAGTAGTGGTTAGGGCTCTGGATTCTTGACCAGAGGGTCGTGGGTTCAATCCCAGGTCAGGGACACTGCTGCTGTACCCTTGAGCAAGGTACTTTACCTAGATTGCTCCATTAAAAATCCAACTGTATAAATGGGTAATTGTATGTAAAAATAATGTGATGTCTTGTAACAATTGTAAGTCGCCCTGGGTAAGGGCGTCTGCTAAGAAATAAATAATAATAATAAATAAAGGCTTTACTTGGGAGCTGCTATTAAACATAGTGTTGATGTTGTTTCTGTGCATGTGGTATCTACACAGGATATGATTTGGACAGATCCGTAACACCTCCAATTCCTCCTAGTCCTCCTTGTATATTCTTCATTTGATCTGGATCCTGTATTTCCAGGTGACCCAACAGAAGCTAACAGTGATGAATTTTATTCTACGTTCAAATAAAGAAGAAACCTCAAGGTAAGAAATACTGTATATTGAAGCTACACAGGGTCAGGTAGAGTCATTTTACAGTGCATCTAAGACAGAAAGTGAAGGAGGAGAGAAAAACTATACCTTACATGCAACTTACAGCACAGCAACAGGATACAAATCTGAGTACAAGAGAAAATGAAGTCTAGCAAAGGTCAACAGCAAAACAAATAAGGGGATTTTGACTGAGTTTCTTATGCTATATTTAAAAGGATGCATTTGTAAAAAGAGATACAACAATTTGTTTAGTTACAATAGCACCTTCTGTATCGTTGCAATTCCCATATGTAATGTTTCCATTCAATGCAACTTTGTAGGCAGCCATCTTGAGAAGGTCTTGCATTCAAATTCTGTGGGTTTGTTGGCAGCCATCTTGAGAAGTCCCAGATTTTCACATGCAACCACTGTATCTTCTTATTGCTCTTATTATTTTGCTTCCACAGGGCAATGAATACAGTTTAAATCAATTGCATGATTTAATCAGAGCATATTTAACAGCATTGGTGAGCGAGCTCACATCATCCAGCCACAATGTACAGGACTATCTCAAGAACACAGACCCAGTTTACTTGTGCCATTTACAACAGAAATGCTAGATCTGCAAATACCGGGATTTAATGAAACATTTTTAAAAACTTTTAAAAACTTTTTAAAATGTAATATAAAATACTTATCATATATATATATATATATATATATATAGAGAGAGAGAGAGAGAGAGAGAGAGAGAGAGAGAGATAGATAGATAGATAGATATAGATATAGATATAGCGTTTTAATTACTTTTGTATACAACTTTTAATAGAAATAGCTTTTAATTTTATTTTTTTATTTCTATTAAACAATAAAGCAAAACAATATGGAAATATAAGCATTCTTAATACTTTGTATGTTTTAATAAACATAATAGAATGAATGACTGGTTGTGGTATTATTAAATTAAAACATCTGATGTGAAAACAATTTAAACAATCCAATACTATGTTATTTTTTACCAGATGCTTATCATAAGAATACACCCAGAACACTCGTGACACAAATTGCAAAGTGCCTTACCAACAATTCAACAGCAGGCGGCAGTGCAGGCTTATTCAGCTTGGTTGACCATGCTCATTGCTGCACTGTGTACCAATCATCCTGACTGAAACCAATTGCTGATGGCCTGGATAGCAGCTAAGAGCTATATTGATGTACTATACACTGGGATTATCAGACCAATCCCTACATGAATGCTGATTGTTTTCATACCCAATATTTATCAATCTGTGTGTATGGTGTGTGCATATTGATAAGAATTCCTGACCAGCTTATTTTAAACTTGGACATCATATTGTCTAACACCTGCTTTGCAAAAACTGCATATAAGCAGGTCCCCAGTGGAAATGACATAACTTGCTTTGACTTCCTCTGGGAAATGGTTTCGAAGGAACCCCTGCGCTCCAGTGCTGGCAGTGATGAGGAGAGAGCGATGAGAATGTGCTGCTGGGGATGCATGTTTCCATTAGGGTGCCACTCCAGTTCACTTAGAACAACAAGTGTGTCTGGACGAGGAATAAGGTTCAAGTTCAATTCACTTTAGGAGGCTGTAAGTTATTATTCTGCTTCTGAAGCACTTTTCCTTTAAGAAATGCATTACATGACACCCCATTCCCCTTGGTCCAGCATATTTTTTTTCCATATAACTTACAGTACTGACTCTCCCTCTCTCCTATTTCCCGCAACCCCATTGGTTACTTGGCAGCCAGAATATTCTATATGTTCAGAACACAGGGGAGCACCAAAACACAGAATGGCTACCAAACCAGCTATCAAATAGAAAGGCAGCATATTGACACTGGGTTCAAACCAGGTTCCAGAGGTGAAAGGTTGAGTGCAAAGGGTGGTCAGCCACGAGTGAATTACATGACAGTCAGTAACATACCTATAACCTGTAACCGGGAAATCAATAAACACACCCATACATCTCTCAATGTAATTTAAGAGTATGTGACTTTCCTCCCCCACCTCCCATTCATTCCCATTTGATTTATTAGAATTGCAAGACAGCTGTGCACCTTAAAAAGAAATGTGTGTACCATATGTTGTTATTGGGCAAGTGCAATATGCAATATAGCTCAAACTGGTTTATGCCTTCCCATTACTGTATTGTTTTATGCCTCAGTTGGCTTCAGTGAGTCTTGATAAGTCTTCCATCCTTCACCGGCTGGTATTAAAGGCTTTTATTTGGTTCAACATATTGCTGTTAACAAGAAGAATGGAGAGTTGAACTGGCCTGTGGGTTAAGGAGGAAGGGCAGATCCGCATGTGGGTTAGTGGTGACGTGATGTTCAAATCAGGTACATTTGGGAGAACATTTTTGGGGTGAATAAATAACTAACAAGCAGCCCTCTTCTCATCATTTGACCCTGGTCTCAGCGCTCACACACTGGCTGCATTATAACTCCAATCTGGGGCTTTATTACAGGCCAATTGCGGCCTAATTGTCCTGTAAGCCCTTTGAGACCAAAAACGCAACCTTAAAAAAATGAGTAGCGGTAATCGGGTTACGATTTAGTTTATTAGTGTCCAGTTTTACTGAATTGTTTTGTTGTCTATTTGATAGCAGTGAAACGAGTTGACTAAAATGACATTCCCTGTCAATAAAAACTCAGTTAGGTGTCCCTGTGTGAGGAGACAGAACTCTCTCCATGCTTATTTCTCCTGGTAGATTCCTTGCCAGCTCTGGGAACAGAAACAACAGGGAGGGGAACTGTCGACTGATCATTATTTCACCCTGGCTGTGCTCTTCCACAACAAAGCCTGTGTCTAGGACTTGGAGTTCTTTCAGGGAGCTGTACAGGTTGACAGCATTAGAGTGGCTGTGTTGTGGGTAGGCCAAGACAATATAATGACTTTTTTTTGTACCCACACTACGGATGTGTCTTACTTAAATCGCTATATAAATCATTTATACAGAAACTTATTTGAGTTAGGAGGGCCTGTCACTGATGCTGACCTGCTGCAATATGCACACTGGCAGCTCAGTTTTAAGGGCAGAAGCAAAACGGCACAATTATAATACTGTAAATTATTGATTACAAGCTTCATAGCCATACGCTGGTAATTTCTTACATTTTGGCCCATTGCCCCATGAAGCACCTGGTGCCATCTTCAGAATGAGTCCTGACAGACTGGACAGGTGGCTCTATAAGGAAGTGTGTATCACACCCACAGCTAATTCCAGAGCAGCTGTGTAATCCTGGGCAGGCCTGACTTTGAGCAATCCTGGACAGGCCTGACTTTGGAACAATATGAATTAGCATAGCGTAAAGCATATAAACTAGAAAAAGTTCCAGTTCTAGCTAATTACTGCCTACAAAAATCTGCTTCAACCTTGTATACCTAGGCGTCATTTACACGGGGGACACGGGGGACAAGCCCCCCTCACATTGCAGGAGTACTAAAACTTTTATTTCATGATCATTTATTAGTATAATCACCAGTATAGAAGTCAATGGGAAGAAAAATGGGATGGGATCCGGGATCACTGGAGCCGGATCATGAGATGGTGTTTTACTACGAGGATCTGGATCAGGTTCCACTGATTCGTAATGTTGATCTGATCCCGGAGCTGCACACACCTTAACTAGGGAAACTGACCAATGAGAAGTGAACATATGTGGCGTGCAATTTAAAGACCCTGGCTGACACATTTGTATACAGCCTCAGATCACAGTAATGTTGGGAAAAATGGCAAACAGATGGACAAAGATAGAAGAGGATGCACAACATTGCTGTATCCAAAACACAGGAAAATGGTTTAAGTTTGAAATTCACCATAGCTTGTGTTATTTACTAATGTTATCAAACTGAGGTTTCTGTCTACTTACAGTTTAACTTTTCATTTTAAGTTGAAACAGTAAACTTAAAACAGCAAAATGAATATAGACAAATATACTGTATATAGACATACTTTTCAGAGAACTTTTTACGCAATTATTATACCAAATTAATCACAATATATTACTGATTCTAAATTATTTTGAGTGTTTAAATACATCACACAGACACTCGCATCTTTATTTATCAATGTTCCAAAAATCTCTTGATCACATTTTACTAAACATCTTTAAACTAATAAATAATCAATTACCATAACAAATATTATCATATTCATCATATTACAGTTTAGTACTTACCTGTAAACAGGACATGTTTAAAGTTTGAAACTCATTGTCTGGAGCTTGGTGTTATTTACATTATCGTTGATACACCGTGGTTTGAGTTTCAAGCTACACCTGCATATTTAAAGTGGATGGAAGGTGAAATACTTTTTAAAACCACTCTTTTCTTATACCAATACAGTACTAGAATCATTTTAAAAGCAAAACTCTATTTATCTGAAGTATTTCAATTGTGGGGAAACCTCAGTGTTTTTGGAAATATATTTCAAGGGCAATTCTCATCCCCCTCATTAAATCTGCATTATGCCACACTCGCTCTAGCGCTCACCGCTGCCTCAGGGCCCAGCTGTACTAAAGGGATCTGATCCTGGATCCAGACTCACAAGCGACTGAATAACTATTTGCCACACTCATCACTCATGACAACATTGTGCCAACAATTTATTGTTTTGAATGATTGCCACAGTAATGTCTTTGGGTCTTTTAATTAGACATACAAGGGATGCAATATTTTGTTATACTTGTTTGTAACAAATTCTATTATTTCAGATTGAATAATATTCATGCAGGCCCCAGCTACAGAAACTGTCCCCCCAACTTTTTAAACCATAGTTATGCCACTGCTTGTACACATGCTTACCCTGGCTGATAATACTGCAAACCATGAATTATACACCCTTTTTAAAATGTAATAGTTAGGCAGGGACATGTGCTTGTAACAGAATGTTAACTTCCCCCTTACTAACATGATAACATGACAAGGTTTTGTTTTACTGGTTACTGTACGTTTCACAGGAAGCCGCACTAAAACTGTTTCATTAAGTGGAAATAGGACCATATACTGTAAGATATACCCTGTCCCGGTAAACAACATCAAATGTATTTTGCTGCAGGATTGTAATAAAAAAAAACGTAGCATCATGGGTGAAGTGACTCCTTTGCTTCTTACTGGATAAACAGGGACCTGCAGTCTCCAGTTCTGTCTTCTGGCACCATCAATGGGCTCTTAATCAAAGCGGGAAGCAGAACCGTTTCCTTTCATCACAGTTAATGCACGAGCCACGAGCAGCTTGCTGCTGCATCAAGAATATTTCTGCGGGGGCTGCATGACGGAATCTGGGATCTTGGTGTGCCAGTGTCCTTGGCTTTCTGCCCAGATGTGCAATAACCCTAATGTTAAAGCTGGCAGCGGCTCCAATGCCTCGACTGTGCAGTGGATACAGACCACAAGCCCTGACTAATCAATGAGTGAAAAGAGCCTTCCTATTCCATTGCTAGCTAATTACTTACTCACTAAATGCTGGGTCTTGTTGTTTTAATAACAGAATAATTAATTGAGGCAGAAGCTGCTCTGATGCAAAGCCTCTCTTCGCTACATCAAAGATGTTAGAGATCAGAACACATGGGGTGGTGGTGACACCCTGACCAGGTACAAGTGGTCGTAACAGAGAAAAGAAAGCACTCGCAGTCTGTGAAGGGTTTGTGTTTCTGGCTTGTGTCCAGCTTAACAGATTGGAATCCCTCTCATTTGAATATTGTAAGTTACGGCTGGGAGGCAGAGAGTTACAATTGTGAAAGCAAATTAGTCAGAATATCATCAGTTCATATCCCAGCCACAGAGTCACTGTGTGATCTGGAACAACGGACAACTAACCTTGAACCTGGTCCATTGAGAGTCATGGTTTTAAAACCCACTGCGTCACTGACTGTCTAACTTTGTGAAGCTGCACCTCAGCTGAGATATCCGAGGAAAAGAATTGCTGGATAAATAGCAAAACCCAGCTTGAACATAGCCTGTATTGAAGCTAATGAGCCATTCTTGAAAAGCTATTTGCGACACTATTGTAGATAAATGCATTAACTCAGAAAACCCCAGTCATTATTACAACATATAGAAAGTAGACAACCATGTTTCATCCAGTCTATTTCAAATCATCTTAATTATTGAATTGGCTCTGCTGAAGATCAATCACATAATTGGGGGACTGGTTGGAACACAGTCTGGAATGGATTGTAAGAGTCACCTACCCATGGTCTACAGCAGTGGTTCACAACCATTATACACTATTTGATCTGTTGAATTGATATTGCTGCCGATGGTGCAGACCACTCGTGGATAATTCTATCCTTCAAGATACATTTTTGCCAGAACTAATTTAGAACCAGCTTGAAATAAAGACTGGGAAGTAAAATACTGACTTACACTGATATGGTGCCCCAGTACTACAATGGATTACTATTATGGTAAAAACAACCTGTAGCTGGCATACAAGTTGTGACTGAGAAGGAGAGAGAGAGAGAGAGAGAGAGAGAGAGAGAGAGAGAGAGAGAGAGAGAGAGAGAGAGAGAGGCAGCAGCAGCAAGATGAGCTCTTAATTTAAACTAAAAAAATGTTAATCTAGAGTAAATTTAATTGTGAGAATTAAGAATATAAATCAGTAAGAACAAATAAAAAACAAATGGAAAACTTTTACTACAGAAATAAGACATCCAGGAAAAATTAAACAATTAAACAAGAAAGAAAGAAAGAAAGAAAGAAAGAAAGAAAGAAAGAGAAAGAAAGAAATAGAAAGAAAGCAAAAGAAAAGAACTGAACTGAAGAGGAAAAGAAAAGAAATAAGACCTCCAGGAAAATTAAACAAGAAAGAAAGAGAAAGAAAGAAAGAAACAGAAAGAAACAGAAAGAAAGAGAAATAAACAGAAAGAAAGAGAAAGAAACAGAAAGAAATAGAAAGAAACAGACAAATTGAAATAAACAGAAAGAAAGAAAAAGAAAAGAACTGAAGAGGAAAATAAAAGGTAAGCCTTTTTAATATAACAAATTAACTAAAACCTAATAGCTAAAAACTCTCAGTCACTGAAAGCAGCTGAAACCGGTTGGTTTTTGGCAGTTGGTCGGAATGGATAAATGTATCAATTTAGACCTGCAGAGTGGGAGGGGCCAGACTAGCAGTGTAATCCGATACCCTGATGAGGTCACCAGTGCAAAGGCAAAGAAGCTGTATAAGAACAAGCTAATGAAGGAGTCCCCAGAGACACTGATAACAGACTGCAGCCTGGCTGGGGGCAAGAGGACCAAAACCAACCTGCTGTTCTATACACAGCACCCCACTGCCTGGCACACAGCTCTCTGCACAGCACATAGTAATATCAAGCTGGGAGGGATTTGCAAAGGAAGGCAACTGCGTATAGGAGATGAAACTGACCCTGACAGCACAAGGCTCAGCATCAATGTGTTTTATAATGGCACTATTATGATTCAGGGAACTGAGGCCAGCCTAGAACTATTCGAGAAAGATTTCCAGGCTCTAAAAGAACTGGCTGAGAAGGAGAAAAAAAATCCAGAGGTACTAGACCCAGAACAGCAGCCAGCTCCCCACACCGCAGACACAGCCCCCTGCAGCCCCCACACTGCAGACACAGCCCCCTGCAGCTCCCCCACTGCAGCCCCCCGCACCCCCCCGCTCACCCCCAGACTGCCCAGCACAGTGCAGCACTTGAAGGAATGCCTCTCACTGCTGGAGGTGGAGTTTGCAGAATTCAAGGAGCTCACCCTGACCACGCTGACAGAGAACGACCTCGTGCAGCAGATAAGAGACGAGGTGAGGCAGGTGAGGAACGAGGCCAGGGCTTCCATCAGGGAGCTGGGAGCTGAGATGGGAGAGTTGCGGCAGGACAACGAGGCCCTGAGAAACGAGCTGGCCAAGCTGAGAGAGGAGCTGCAGCGCAAAGAGAGGAGCATACAGAGCCTGAGAGAGCAGCTACTCAGAGTCACACCTCCTCCCCCCCACCCAGAACAGCAACACCACAGCCAGCCCAAGAACACAGGAGCTCCAGCAAGCAGGGCCTGTCTGACTGACACCGACACCGATACACACACCACATCATCCCACACACACACTGATCCAAACACACACCCCACTCCCCCAGCACACCCCGACAGTGAGACACTCCCCCCCACCACACACACTACCCCCCACTCCCCCACCACACACACTGCCCCTCCCTCCCACATCACACACACTGCCCCAGAGACACAGACTCCCTCGAGTAGACAGGCTAATAAAATATACAGCTCCAAGGTAGCCATTCTTATCGACTCCAACGGGAAGTACTTGAACCAGCGAAGACTCTTCCCCAGCAGCCGGGTAGCAAAATTCTGGTGCCCAACTACAGAAAGGGCGCTCCAGCTGCTGTGCCAGTCGACCCTGAGAGACCCCGAGCACATTATCATCCACACTGGCACCAACGACCTGGGCTCTCAGGGGGAAGATGTGGCCGAGTCGGTAAGGAGAGTAGCGGAGAAGGCCACAAAGGAGTTCCCTGGTGCGAAGATAGTGATCTCCACCCTGCTGCCCAGAGAGGACGTCCCCCAGCACACTATTCAGAGGATCAACAGTGACATCTCCAGAGGCTGTGCCCTTCTGCCTAATGTCCACTTGGCACACCACCCCACCCTGAGCACGCTGCACCTGTACGACCATGTACACCTCGACCAGGAAGGCGTTAGGATCTTCGCCAAAAACCTAAAGGACACTGCCATGGGCCGAGACCCCGCCAGCCACCCCCGAAACAGGAGCACACCGGACCACCACCAAGGACAGCGCAGCCCTGTGCTTACGAGGAGACCCCCCCAAGAACACCAGCCTCTGCAGCCTGGACACCGGCAGCACACACTACAACAGACCAGAAGAGCCCAGCCCAGCAGAGCCCAGCCCAGAGGGACCCAGCCCAGCAGAGCCCAGCCCAGAGGGACCCAGCCCAGCAGAGCCCAGCCCAGAGGGATCCAGCCCAACAGAGCCCAGCCCAGAGGGATCCAGGAACAGCAGCAGCTCCAGCACAGCAGTCAGACAGAGCAGCAGCAACACAGCTATGCAGCAGCTGCTTCCAAACCAAGGACCCTAGCCAGCTCTGAGATGGGGGAGATACGGCAGCTCCTGAACTTAATTTTCAAAATCATGAGCTAAGTACACCCCACTCTAAATGTATTAGAAAAGAAATGTACAACTAATAATAATTAGAATAAGAAAATAATACAAATAATAAGAAAATACTTAATAGTGTAAAACATGTTACTGATTTATGTTCAATGTTTCTGACATTATATTTTATTCTAGATAATAATTATAAATAGCTTAAATTATAAATATGAGATCGCTTACAATTAGCTCCTGGAATATTCAGGGTTTGTGTTCGTCAGTGTTTGGGCTGAAGAGCACAGACCCTGAATTCATCAGAAATATAAATAACATAGATATAATTATTCTCCACGAGACGTGGTGCCGTGCTGATGTGTCCACTCACTGTCCCTCAGGCTACAGGGAGATTATAGTGCCCTCCCTGAAACACTCACACGTAAAACGTGGCAGAGACTCAGGGGGGATCATTGTGTGGTACAGAGAGGAGCTCACCGACTCTATTAGACCAATAAGAACAGGAGAGACCCACCTGTGGCTAAAAATGAGTAATAGCATTGTCACCTGCCAAACAGATATCTACCTGTGTGCAGCCTACATCCCCCCATCGGACTCCCCTTATTACAAGGAAGACACCTTCCATGATCTCCAGACAGAGATCTGCCACTTCCAGGCCCAGGGAAGTGTGCTGCTCTGCGGTGACTTTAATGCCAGAACAGGCACTCTGCCTGACTTCATGAACACACAGGGGAACAGCCACATATTCGGACAATCCCCTCTATACCACACGCACATGACCACAAACAGGAATAGCCATGACAGTGTGGTAAATAAAAATGGGAGACAATTATTGAATCTCTGTCAAGGCCTAGGCCTCTATATCATGAATGGCAGGATCAGAGGGGACTCTTTAGGTAGGTTTACATACAGCTCAGCTCTTGGTAACAGTGTGGTGGACTATGCCATCACTGACCTGGACCCCTCCTCTATTAATGCATTCACTGTCAGACCACAAACCCCCCTGTCAGATCACAGTCAAATCACTGTGTTCATAAAAAGAACAGAGCAGATCAACAACACACAGACACAGCCCTGTAAGCTGTACAATCTAAACCATTCCTACAGATGGGCTCCAAACAGCACAGAAATATACAAAGAAGCAATTGGCACCAATGAAATAGAAACCCTAATACACACATTTCAAAACACACAGTATCAACACACAAAAACAGGAGTAACTCTGGCTGTAAAAGATTTGAATAACATATTTAGAAAAGCAGCAGAAAAATCTAAATTAAAAATAGTAAATCGGAAAAACAACCAAAAGAATAAATTCAAAGAAAAGTGGTTTGATGAAGAATGTAAAACTAGAAGGGAAAAACTAAGACAGCTATCCAATCAAAAACATAAAGATCCAGACAGCCCAGATTTACGCCTCAGATACTGTGAGGCACTGAATCAATACAAACACACTCTAAGAAATAAAAAACAAGACCATATTAATAAACAACTCAGCGAAATTGAGGAGTCAATAAACCAAAATCATTTTTGGGAAACCTGGAACAACCTAAATTCAACAAAAAAAGAAGAATTGGCCATCCAAAATGGAAACATTTGGAAAAAACATTTTGAAAACCTTTACAAAGAAATACAAAACAAAGAACAAAAAACTCAAAATGCCATTTGTGAAAAACTAAAAAATTTAGAATCCTGTATTAAGGACAATCAGAACCCCCTCGACACCCCAATCACGGTGGAGGAGCTGAGTGATAAACTCAAGGCCCTCAAATCAAAAAAAGCAAGTGGACCTGACAGCATCAACGCTGAGATGCTCAAACACAGCAGCCCCAAGCTGCAGGAGGCCCTGCTCAAACTCCTCAATCTTGTACTGAGAGCTGGGTATTTCCCTGAGACCTGGAACCAAGGGCTTATAACACCCATATATAAAAGTGGAGACAAATTCGACCCCAATAACTACCGGGGCATCTGTGTGAGCAGTAATCTGGGGAAGGTGTTCTGCAGTATCATTAACGCCCGGATACTGGCCTTCCTTACCGAACACAGTGTCCTGAGTAAGAGTCAGATTGGATTTCTACCAAAACACCGCACTTCTGATCATGTTTACACCCTACACACCCTAATCAATAAACACGTCCATCAAACTAATAAAGGAAAAATATTCGCTTGCTTTATAGACTTTAAAAAGGCATTTGATTCAATTTGGCATAAAGGACTATTTCTTAAACTTCTTCAAAGTGGTGTAGGGGGTAAAGTCTATGACATCATAAAATCGATGTACTCAGAAAATAAGTGTGGTGTGAAAATTGGCAACAAAAGAACAGAATTCTTCACACAAGGGCGTGGGGTGAGACAGGGCTGCAGTCTGAGCCCAACACTGTTCAACATCTATATCAATGAGCTGGCCACAGTGTTGGAGCAGTCTGCAGCCCCTGGCCTCACTCTACATGACACTGAAGTCAAGTTTCTGCTCTATGCAGATGACCTGGTCCTGCTGTCACCCACAGAGCAGGGGCTGCAGCAGAGCCTGGCACTGCTAGAGCAGTACTGTCAGACCTGGGCCCTGGCAGTAAACATGAACAAGACCAGAGTCATGATATTCCAGAAGAAAGCCAGATCTCAGGGAAATAAGTACCACTTCACTCTAGGTAACACCACCCTAGAGCACACCAGCAGCTACACATACCTGGGTCTGACCATCAGTGCGTCAGGGAGCTTTAACCTGGCAGTGAATGCACTAAAGGAGAAAGCACGCAGGGCTTTTTATGCCATAAAGAGGAGGCTCTACAATATAAATCCCCCCGTCAAAATTTGGCTCAAAATTTTTGAAAGTGTAATTCAGCCAATTGCTCTCTATGGCAGTGAAGTGTGGGGTCCAATCACCAACCAGGACTACACAAAATGGGACAAACACCCCACAGAAACCCTGCATGCAGAGTTCTGTAAAAACATCATGAGATTACAAAGAAAAACACCAAACAATGCATGCAGGGCTGAATTAGGCCTTTATCCATTGATTATTAACATCCAAAAAAGAGCATTAAAATACTGGATTCATCTAAAAACTAGTGACCCAAACTCACTCCATCATAAAGCCCTGCAATACCAAGAGCTCAGCCCAGAAAAGAGTCCCCTCAGCCAGCTGGTCCTGAAGCTCACTGAGCTGAGCAACACTGACATCAGTCAGCTTCAGGACAGCACTGCAAAAACAATTCCAATTAGTGTCAACCAAATTATAAAACACCTGAAACACTCCTATCTGGACCATTGGGATACAAACACTAAAACACAAAACAAACTAGAGTGCTATCGGACCCTAAATAGAAATTACACCCTGGCAGAATACCTGGTAACTGTCAGAAACACAAAGCAGAGGCAGATCCTGACCAAATACCGGCTCAGTGACCACAACCTGGCCATTGAAAAAGGCCGACAGAGGCAAACCTGGCTGGCCAGGGAGAACAGGCACTGTGGTCACTGTGAGACAGGAGAGGTCGAGACAGAGATTCACTTCCTGACACACTGTGAAAAATATAAAAACATAAGGGACATTTTCTTCCCCAAATTCTGTGATTTAGTCCCAGAATTCCCAAAAATGTGTGATACCCAGAAGCTGTCAATCCTGCTGGGGGAAGACAAACACACAGCCAGACTGGCCGGTCAATACGTGGAGACCTGTCATAGCCTGAGGGACAGACCGTGAACACGTCACACTAGAGAGGGAAAAGAGAGAGGGAGGGAGGGAGGGATTCTGTTTAATATAGAAAGAGGGAGGGAGGGAGGGAGGGGGTATTGTTTAATTGAGGGAGGGGGGATTCTGTTTAATAGAGGGAGGGAGGGGGATTCTGTTTAATATAGAGGGGGGAAGGGGGTACTGTTTGATATAGAGGGGAAGGGAGGGATTCTGTTTACTGTATTAATATAGAGGGAGGAGGGATACTGTTAGTATTAAGAAAAATTCTTTGTCTGTATATTTGAGTTGGTTATGCCATGTATGTGCTTTGGCAACACAATTATTTTTATTGTCATGCCAATAAAGCCAATTTGAATTTGAATTTGAATTTGAGAGAGAGAGAGAGAGAGAGAGAGAGAGAGAGAGAGAGAGAGAGAGAGAGAGAGAGAGAGAGAGAGAGAGAGAGAGAGAGAGAGAGAGAGAGAGAGAACCTCTTCTACCTTACTTGAAACAATGATCTTGTGTAGATGACAATAACATTTGAACGTTCATTTGTAGCAGTGATATTGCCTCCCCACTTGCCTCTGTTGCTACAGGTCAGTGACTCACTGACTCACAGGGAATCGTTTCTCAAGAGCTGGGCCTCTCATCACTCACACAGACAGCTCTGATCACATCAGTCCAGGCCACAATGACTTTGAGAGTGGGATCTGACAGACCAAAGCTGTTGGTCAACATTGTTCTACCACCCAGGGGTGTGAGTCTGGCATCTGTTATAATATAGATTGGTTTGAACAGGTCATTGATTTGAATTCCATTTCAATTATTTAACCAGGACACCCTTGAGACAGCTGCTTTATCAACAGAAAAAAATCAGAAGAAGAAATACCAGAAGCGGTGCTCAGAAACATCTTAGATTTGCTTCAGTGCTGTAGTGATCTTTCCTTTAGGTATAGATTGTTAAAAAAAAAAGAAAAATAAATAAATATATCATTTTTCAAACACGTCACTTTAGAATTTCATACAGTGGAGATGTGCTTTCTAGTTATGAGTCATGGGGTTTTGGCGCAGCTAAAAAGTATTTTTAATCTACTACTAAAAATAGGTTAAAAGCTTAGGTGCTTGGAAAATGATATCATACTGTAAAGGTTGTATTTGTTGACTGGGTATGGAATATTCAGGCAGCTATAACTTTATTGTCCAGCCTTTTTGGACATAACCATATCTTATAAAGGCACAGCATCAAATGACTAAACCTTCTTCCAAAGATTACCAACGGTGAAGATTAGCATTGCACTCTGCACCGAAGTCACTGAAGTCTAAGCACTCCTGATAAGCTTAACCATCTCACCTCGTAGCATCACATCAACACATACTGCACAAAACATGGGTCATGCAAGTTAAACATAGCCTGATGGGTATATTGTATGCATTACAGGGCCAAGCACACAGAAAAGAATAGGTTTTCCTCAATGTGATGTCTTTTCATCTGTATGCACTTGTTTCATTGCTGTTCAGATGCCTGCGGTGTTTGTATGCACCCTGCAGTCAGGTCAGGACACAAGCTTTCTCATCCTCATCAATCCTGTACCTTTCACCACCTTTGATGTATCTTCAGGCAGTCAAATTAGTTCAGATCAATGGGGTGGGGGGGGGCAAGGTCTGAACTGTGAAAAATAATAATGGTTTCTGTGCACTCTACTAAGCCTGTCTACCCTGCATGTAGTGTTTATAATACTGTAAAACAATTGGAGTCTATATACACCTATGCCACCTGGTGGATAATTAACACATTACAGAACCTTGTAAAGTGAACCAATTACACCTCTGACCAGTCCTTTATAATGTATATATTTAATCTATTATTATATAGATTTTTCTGAAGATCGATCGAACAAGATACAGCTTCTCAATTGCATTAGAAAGCAGATGGAGTCCTTAGAGGACATGTTTGTAGACATGTTATATATTTTGCCTCTGCATTTCTGAAGTATTTGGTATTATTTATTCAGTTCCTGCTTACAGGGATAGAGGGATTGATGTCTTGTGTGAGAATTACCAGGGCAGGATGAATGTATTATCCAGTCGGAAATGGTACTTGTATCGGAATTTGACTAGGACTAACTATATTTACTGCTTTACTAAGCATGTTGCATATTTCTTGAAGTGTATTTTCACAACACAGCAGGATTTATGTGCTGGGTGTTTTTGGTGATCTTGTTCAGGACCAGCAAGGGGATTCGGTGTCCGCGGGGCAGGGATAGAAGCCGTGTGTGAGGTATTGATGTTTGTCACATCAGAGACGCAAGGAGGCATGATGAATTATTGGAGGGTTAAGAGCTCATCCACCATTTCCTGGAGTTATCTGTGCCGACGTGAAAATTGCCAACAAGTGGATTGTTTCGCAGAATGAATTCCAATAAAATACTGTGTAACATTGATCTCTTCTGTCATAGCTGGTGTATTGTGTGCACCAGTAAATACGAACAACATTTTGATTTGATTAAGTTCTATTATTAATTTGAAAGCAGCTTCAAATTACATTTTTCTAGTTTTTGGTTTACGGTCCCCCTATCTTTTTATGATGTTTGCTATCATTCTTAGTGATTTGTATTGCATTGTGTTGTTGTATTATGGCTTAACTATGATTGACTGTGCTTTCAGAAAATGCTCTTTAGATCTAGTTTCCTGCCTAAGCATATCATCCAAAATGACTTAATATAAGCACAGATGCCATCTTGTGCATAGCAGTGTATTGCCAGTACATATCACTAGATGGCGCTGGCTCTTACTTCTATATAAAGACACTGGCTGATCGAGCCTGTGTTACACATTGCAATGAGAACCACTTACAATGATTTTAACAGCAATCTGACCAAGTATGTTGTGACTAACAATAACTTTCAGCAAGCTGAGCTTTTAGCTGAGAACATAGTTCTTTTAAAAAACAGTATTGTGATGTAACACAAGGTAATGTCATTCACCAAGTCTGAAAGTAATTTCCATCTATGTATGGCCATCCATTTCAACAGCTCTGCAGTGTTCTCACGGGAGAATGCACTTGAGCCACTGTGATATTGCATTGCATGTGGCTGGAGAGGTAAGCTAATCTATCAAACCTGTAAGAAATCCTGTGCGACCAATCCATCAACACAAGAGTCTTCCCCACCTCCAAGAACATCACATTACACACAACACGCTTGCTACAGACGTGCCAGTCAAAGAGCGAACCCGAACAATTACAGCTCGTGTTTTCTTCTGTTAGTTTCAGATGCTCAAGACAGTCTCCAGGCATTAGGCCAAGTTATCATTAATGTCTAAAAGTGGTTTCAAGCAAAACTATACACAAATGGCTGGCCAAGGAAAAACATGTGTATTAGAATATTTACTATTCTTAAAACAACCACACAAAAACGGCTCCCATTGGAATTATAATACCTTAGCAGAGCCATTTGCAAATCACAGTATTGAGGAAAAACTTAAAAGAAACTAGGACAAGGCACTGATGAAGGCACTAGCTGAAACATTTGTTCATTTGGCTTACAGTAAGGGGTTGATTTGATTAATCTACACCCTGCCGGAATAAGTCACATTTAGAGAACGGCAAAGCACCTAGATTGCACCAGTTATTTTAAAGGGGGTAATCATGGGATTACCATGGGTAGGTGGTTGATGCCATGCAGAGAGATTCAATGTTGCTGTAATATGTTCTAAAAAAAAAGAAACCGAAAATAATAATTCTTATCCCAGTGTGGTACAGGTTGATCAAATTAACCTTTCACTTCTTAAAAGCTTTGACTTTATATTTTTGACTGAGTTTTTGATTCAGTTATGGAAACTGGTATTGCTATGGTTCTGTACCATGATACAGGAAAGCATTGCCAGTCTGCCGGTGAATCATTTTTTAATTCAATTTGCTCTCCACTGTTTTTTTTGTAACTCAATACAGTATGAACATTTACAGAGGCAAGTAAAGCATTATTCCATATCAGTTAAAGACTTGTCAGAATATATGAAGCAAATTAAAAATCAAATTAAGAATAGTTTTTTTCAGTTAGGGACAGTTTTCACTTGCTGTAACTCAAATGCCTTCACCCTTAATTATGCATAGAAGATATGTTTAGTTATTTAATACTTTGAAGTTTTAAGTAAATGTTGCATGAAGCAATAGCAGCCTCACACCATACCACTGCACCAGTTTAATGGGTGCAACACCATTCGGCACACATTTATTCAGAAGGGATGTCTGATAGAATGGAAGATGGTATTATAAAGGACATCGCCAAGGAACAGAGAATAACTGGATGTAAAAGAGATATCGGAATTGAACAAAATGACAGTTGTAGTTTTTGTATGATGTAATCTTTACAGAACATATGTCAGTGAATCATGTTTGTCTCTTTTAATTCCAGTAATGCATTCTGCAGCATCCCTTGCTCCTGAATGATGGATTTGCAATCGAGTTATCTGAATTTAAATAGAATCACACGTCAATATCTTCAGAGTACGAGTTCACATCCAGTTCTTGAAATGAACAAGGAGAGACATGTCGGGGTGTAATTCAATCTCTCATACTATATATATTTGTAAATCATTTCTATTTATTTAATTGTTTTGTATGCATTGTATTAGTACCGGTGAAGGTTAGGGGGTTGGTAGTTTAATTCCAGCCAGACAAGCTCCTCAATCCTGAAGGCCTGGTCACAGCCTTGACACAGCAAGGCACAGACTACTCAAGGTTCTGGAACACGTCTTGAGGAATGTGGTTCCATTCAGTCATTAATATTTCATGCTATTGATACAGAGACTTCATTCCAAACATAATGCAATCTGGAGATTGTGTTGATCATTGAAGATATCTGAAGTCTTTGGTAAAGCTGCCTGGTGCTCTACCCACTGAGCAACCACTGGGTGTGATTCATAATTCATGAATCAAATGCATTAGCTGCAAACACTGCAGCAGCCTGTAACTCCCCTGCCAGAAGCCTGCTTCAGCATCAGTGCATCAGAAACTAGATTAGGAAGAGCTAAGCTTGGTTTGTTATCTAAGAAAAAAATAATAAATAAACTCATTATAATAACCAGCCTTCTTCTGCCTTCCATTTCAACACATTTCAAATTATCCATAAAGACCCCTTGTTCTTTTAATCCTGTACAATAACATGCTCTGCGTCTCAGTTTGTTCTAGCAGTTCATTGATCTGCTTCCCCTGCACACTCTCTCTCTCTCTCTCTCTCTCTCTCTCTCTCTCTCTCTCTCTCTCTCTCTCTCTCTCTCTCTCTCTCTCTCTCCTGAAATTGCAAAGATCAGCAATCCTCATTGTGGCCACTTAAAAAGAAGACGGAGAGAGAGAAAAAAAACATAGAAGAGGGGAGGGCAGATCTAGTGTAGAAGCGGGATGCACCATAAAAACAGCCCCTCCCAATTAAAACCAAGGACTTTTATTATTGAGCAGGAGCTCAGCCAATGATCTTGAGCTTGCAGAGCTGGGGAATACAGCAGCAGAACAGCAGAGGGGCTAGTGGGAAAGAAAAACTGCAGTATATATATTTTTTATTTTACTGATCTAATCAATTTAACACCTCAGTTTCAGGGAACAAGCTTGTACGAGTGAGAGCATCTTAAGGGTGAAATCATAACTGCAGGACTGACTGGCTTGTAGGGCAGAATTATTTTTCTTTAGCACAGCAAAAAAAGTATTTTGAAGCATCCAGACAATATTCTTTTTCTTTCTTCAAGACTCAAAGTATCCTGAAGAGACCACAGAAGTTTCTCCATTCGGAAGAAGGCTTTGAACACGGTAAGGATTTACAGTAGGGCTGTTTTGAGGAAATACATTTTTATTTTCTATCTGGTATTCTGGAGGGGGGAGGGGGGGTGGCATGTGGTAGATGTGGGAGCAGTTTGGGACAGGAGATAGTGAAAGTGAAGCGATAGTGAAACTTCAAATAGCAGTTCACTTTTGAGGCATTTATGTTCATTGGAAGCACACTACATAAACGCAAGGCAAAATATCTCAGCAGGTCAGAATTAGCCAGACATGGCTCCAATCCAAATTTGCTTAAAGGGTATAGACAAAAACATGAAACTGGGAAAATCTGAAGGTCATAGCCCTTTATTCAATTGTAGAGTCCAGCAGCCTGGAAGATACCATAAATGAGTAATATAATTCAAGGGAAGAAGCATGATATAATAATGGAAATAGAAATACCTGTAATTGAAAAACTTTTACTGATTAAAAATCTGGTATCTGACCCACCTGATTAAAACGAAAGCCTGGGACACAAGGTAACATAGATTTAAAACTATGCATGTCCCTTGTAGGTTTGAGGGATACTGACAGGGTACAGTCTGGGACCCTTTAAAAAGGAGCAGGCAGGTTTTGTGAGGGTCTATCTGTACTCTGATGCAGTGACCTTGACATCAAGTGGGATGCTAGTGGTCGTTGAGAATGGTGAGGCATGCTATGGAATGCTGAGATGAATAGGAAAGCATCTCCCTTTAGGAACAGGGATTGGTTTGAGCTAAGCTCTCAGGAGCATTCAGATACTGTGCAAACTAAGCAAAACGCAGTAGAGTGAAGTAGCGCTATTAGTTTTAGAAGTCTATCTTTTATATATCATGTTAGCATTGTATAAAGATATCTGGGTTATTGTGGTGTTTGTAAGAGCTGGAAATGGGTGTCTGTTACTCCAAGGGCAGTAAAGAAGCCAAATCATTCAGAGGTCATCAACACATGTCTATATGTGGTAGAGGGTCTGTCAATACTACTATATAATACCGATATAAACATTGTAGTCTACCTCTCTTTTGGAAAGTGTGGTTAATGTCTGACAATCCTAGATTATACTACAGTGTTATTTTCTATTCATACTTCTTTTTTTGATATGTCCCTCCCTTGTGGAAATTTCAATTGAACGTAGAACGTTTTCAGGGTTGTTTGCCAGTCTGGGTGATCTGGAAACTGGATTACTGAGAGTAGCCAGTCCCCACACTGCAGATGATCTCTCTCTCTCCCAGTCTGGACTGGGCTGTATAGTGCTGGGATGGAAGACAGGCACGGAGGGTATACTCAGGTTGTGAGCGGCATTTCCAATCTTTGAGCCTTCAAGCCCAATGAGCAGTAACAGAAGAGAGTAAAACATCTAGGAAACCAAAATGCAATTAATTGCTCGCTATGGCCAGTTGAAGGGGCTTAACCCTATGTTGTATTGTCTCCAGCAGTATACAGTACATTCCCACAGTCAGACCCCCACATGTATATGAATACATCTGTGTGTGCAGGGGGTTGGACTTAAGGTGTGATTTATCTCCTGTAGGGCACAGATGGATACGAATGCCAGTTTCATTGGAATTGCATATTATTTTTACAGATTCCTAATAAATTCAAGTGTAAAACCATAGAAACGGAAGCTATCACATTGGAATTCACAGGAATTTGATGACATTTTAAAGTGCACATTTTTTTAATTTTTTTTTTTTATGTATCATTATGATGCTGGGTATTAACAGAAAGTACTTAAATATAATGTTCTATCTCAAGCACTGTATTCAAATGCTAAGCAGGCAATGTCCATGTTTGTATCAAAAGTATTAATAGATATTTGTATTCAGAAATATAACAGACAAAAGCAAAACATCTGTGCTGAGCACATTTCACTGTACTTCCCTCTCCTTTTGGGTGTTGGGGAACCTGGTTCAATTTAATTGAATTGAATTGAATTGAATTACATTTAATTTAAGTGCATATATCATGCATTCTTTTCCATCTGTTTAAAGATTGAAGTGTTATTCAAATCTATTAAATGACTTTTTGAATATCACAATTCCATGTTAGTCCCATTAGAAACTAGAACTGGAAAAAAAATTGAATAAAGAAATCCGATATATCCACATATTGATCAGTTACGATTATGATTATGAAATGCATTATTAATTCATGCTTTTGCCCAGGCTGGAGGGCTACTCTAACTGGATAAATGACTATGACCTTCAAATGATCTGAGCTCACAGGAGCATGGAAATGCCATTGTGTTTAGGGTCTGTTAGTAGATTTGTGCCCAGATTTCATTTCAATGTAAAGTGAAATGTTGTGAAATACATTCTGAAGGATGAGATGAATTTATTTTAATTTTCTCAATATTAGAATTAGTTATAAAAAAGAAGGCACCTTGTCTAAATGGACAGTTTATTTACTGTGAATTATTGCATAGCAATGTATGACTAACATAAACAGAAAATATATTACAAGCAGCATTGTCCTACTGTATAATATAATCTAGTTAAGGTTTTGTAGTGTAATCCTTTGCATTAAAAACAGACAATGACTGTCCATATTAAAAAGGTCTAATGCATCATTTTGTTAAAAAGATATAGGAGATGCACTGGTAAGTGTCTATACCTCTTGGGGGGGTGGGGGGGATTTGATTGCCTCCTCTGCTAACTGCCGCACTGTCGATATGTATGCACAGTATCACCACAGAAACAAAGCCTTTTTAAAATAATAAAAGGTCTGATTGAGAGTTCAGTTCCTCTGGGGAAAGTATGTGAAAACCAAAATACTCCGGCGCTGTGCAGCTGAAAGAATAAATTGTCCTTTCAAACCGGGAAAGGTCGTATGCTAATAAGCATATTCCAGGTAGTTCTGAGAAAAAATGACCAGGGGATTTGAATGGCATCAAATAAGCATGTCATGGCTTTAGCCTTACCGAAAGGTTTGACAAATACCAATGGAACACCATTTTAATACCAATGCACCACCCTAGAGAAGTCCTTGCAGAGTCTTTAGCAGTACCGGTAATGACAGCACAATGATTTTGAAATTTCTGCCAATAGTTTATATCATTGTAGCTGCCCTTGTTCTTCAATTGCCCAATAGGTCAAGGTTTTTGCTGCGATGCAAACAAAAAAAAAAAACATAACTTGAACTGGGGTTGCGTGGGAGCAGTTCTTTTGATGTTTATGTTTTCTTTTTTTCTTTTTTTATTTACTGGTTAACACTTTAATTTAGAATCCTTATACATGGTTATAAACATGTTATAAACATGTTATTAATTGTGCTATAAGCAGTTGTAGATTATGAATAGAAATGATATAAAACAAGATTCATATAAATAACTACTAATAATGGATCCTCTAACTGAAATTTTAACATTTACTCTGGATTTTAACAATTTACTGTGGGATTTTTGGACCCTGCAAATTCCATTTCCAAAACACCCCTGTAGTGGTTCTGATTAGCTAGTCCAGTGAACTGCTTCGCTTTGGACTCAACCACTCTGGAGTCTAGGCAGGTTGGGAGAGACATGTCAGTCTTTTTCAAAGTCTAAATATTTTACAAAGCTGCCTCCATTCTTAGACTCTTCTAGCGCATCACAGCGGTGGGTGGTAGGATAACTGCATGGCATTATTAATTTACTTCAAGTGCATGATGGTTCTTTCTGAAGGAAACCCTTTGTAATATGTTGCTGGTTGTGTTATAGTCCCAACATTTGAAAGCAGCTCAAAGCCAGGTAAAGGCAGATTTAGAGAAAAAAAGATAATAACTCAATATGGGAGAAACAGAACCCAGAACCACTCAAATGGATATCAAACATCAACAATAGTACAAATGGAATGACAACAAGCAATTAAAATTATATTTAAAGCTACTTATTCTTCAAATATCCAGAATATCTACTGTGGATAGTGTCAAGTATCCCTTTAATAATGCTGTTTTCAAAGCTGTGATTTGTTTAGGAGAAGCAGTCATAATGTCCTGTACTTCCATTATTTCATCGACACACAGTCATAATCAAGAGAACCTGGCTCAGCTGGGGTGCGTGTGACTGTCTGCTTGTATTTCATAGTTAATGCATTTAATAGAAAACACTTGGTTCATTAAACACTTTAATAACGTGGAATAATCGTATCCAGCCATCTGCAGAGTTTTTACATTATATTTCATTGATCTATTGAGTTCGTTGATCTGTTGCAAGTAATGGGAACACATTGCTTTAAGGATTTATTATTAGGAGTAAAATATTTAGTTACATTTACTGGAGATGTATTACACTTTTAAAAATTCACTGAAAGAACTGTCGACCATTATGCAAAAAAGGGTGGGGGTAAGTGGCTTCCCACTTTCAAACTAACGCTAACAGTATTTACTTTATACAATCCCAGAATGTGAAATGCTATTGCATTTGAGGGATCTAACAATAGAACAATGCGTACAAGCATCACTATTTTTTAGAAACTTTTTCATCTGAGCAATAGATGAAATCACAGCATTACAGCACGCTACCTGCGTTATTGTCCTATATGCATATGTTGAGTATGCATTTATATACATGTTCTGCATCTTAACAAGTCTTTATGATTGAGTGCCTGTGAATAATTGAGATGCCATTGAAAATGATTTGTTAAGGTTAAATGTCGTGGATGTGAGTGATACTGTGAGCAGGGCGCCTGGCTGGTGTTGTGTTCTAGCACCGGGGGACACAGCCTGGCTGAGCTGCCTGTGTGTGAACTCGTGCTGAATCCTATAAGGACACTGCAGCACAGTTGCCAGCCTCTGCTATAAAGCTCTCCTGAGGACTCTGCGTGCAATCAGCCTCTCTATACAGCAGAACTGTGAGATGAGCTTCACTCTCCGCACTGCTTCTGATAGAGGGCAGCAATTCACAAACCAATTACAGGCTTTATATGTTTGCACCGCTGTGGACCGTATCCACAGTAGCTGAACGGAAGGATTTACAGTGCCCGGTAGCTATTAACCTTCCTTTTGAATTGTGCTTGTGCCCAGTTTTACAATGGGTTTATACTGTATACTAATACTGACCTGAAACATTTTCATATTATAGTCAATGCATCAGTATACAGATGCACTATTTGTAATTTATAACAGGGGATGGATATTACCTTTGTTGGTATCTGCTCAGTCCTTGGTGCTAAACTACAGCACTGTACATTAGGCGAATTCCACGGTGTTGCTATTAGGGTTTGGGACAGTGAAATTGATTTGATTCGGATTTACTCTCTGTATTAAAAACACAAAAGATAAATAAGAATTAAACCATTACAAAAGAGACAGATTGAATATATCGTTGCTGACTCTTTTCTGACTGTTGTTTCTCATGCTACTCAAACCAACACAATGTGGATGTTACAAGGATATTCCCAATAATCATTGAGACTCCAGACTATCCTTATACAATTCTACCACAGTAACACTTTTTCAGCACTTTGCTATGCTTTTACTGGCACACTGGTCCTGACATGGTTCTGTGGTACCGTGATGGATTACCAGGTTGTGATAGAGCTGAATTCTTTATGGATTAGACACTATTAAAATATCCATATACTTAAACTAAAAAAAAAAAAAAACATTCTTCAAAAAAACAAGTAAAACATGAAAGAAAAAGTGCTGCACTAAATTAAAATATTCTGCTCAAACACCACAGGCCTAGGACTAGCACTAATTAACACTAATTAATTAACAAGGCAATACGCTGTGTGCATGCAAAAACACATTCTCCTATGCAGCTGTGGTTCTGGCTAAGATACTGCTTAATGTGAACCTGTGCCCATTATTAATTTGCGCACAATTTGCTTGAAGAGATAACATGTCTTCTGCTTTTAATAATTCATACTGGATATTAATAAAACTACTGATATGTGAATTGTTCTGATTGACAGCAAAAGACATCAGAGCAGTAAGTGACTGAAACGTCATGGTTACATGTTTGTGAAGAACAAAAGGTTTTCAGCACCACAATAAGGGGGCCAGTGATAATTTTGCTATGCGAGAGCTCATTTTAAGGCATGTGTTATCACTCATTTTTCACGGGTTGCTGGTGTTTCCAAGGAATCTTAATAATGATGCACTCAACAGCAGATACAGAGTAGTAAGCAATACATATGGCACTGTAGAAGGGTTTCAGGTCATTTTCCATCAATGTAAACCTGTGCTCCCTGATTTCCTGGCAGTACAGCAGAACAGCATGTTGAGCACATGGGACTGCCTGCCCTGAATCGCAGCCATTCTCAATCACAATGCAGCGCAATCAGCTCTGACCTCAGGCTGGCTCCAGAGTGCTGCATTGAGCTCCATAGTGAATCTAAAGAGGACAGGCTGAGGTTCATCCATCCAAGCTTATACACAGCGTATCGATTCATCCACAGAAAAAAGGCCCTGAGAATATCTATCTCCTGGAGTATCTATACACAAACTGAGCATCACTAAGAGGGATTTCGCTGTGAATGTATTTTATTGTCATGCAGTTTATGCACTTTCATCCAAGGCTTTTATGGATTAACATCATGGCTAAATAAGTATAAGATGAAACAAAAGGCATTTTGTATAGGTGAGGGAATGTATCTACATTCCAGAAATTAGAGGGCACATGGACCATGGGCTTCCAAAGAGAGGTTGTTGCCCACAGTTCCATGGCATTGTGGGCTACATTTTAGCTTCACTGGGGGAGGAGTTGAGGGCAGGTTACGAGATTGGCATGGTTAAAAAACGTGATAGTTTAATTAAATCGTGCCAATCATTTCGGTTTTCCCTCAGTGAGCCAATGCCGCAGCCTATGTAAACCTGCCTCTCGTGTCAAATAATGTAGTTTAGAGATATCAAATCATTTCTATAGTAGCATGCCACTTGTATCATTATTTATTTCTTAGCAGATGCCTTTATCCTGGGCGACTTACAGTCGTAAACAAATACATTTCAAGAATCACAGTACAAGTAATAATACAATTAAGAGCAAGATAAATACAATGACTTTGGTTCAAGCAAGTACAAGTGTGACAAAATACGATTCAATAATACAGCAGATAACAGTGTCAGTGATATAATTAAATACAAAATACTACAGATTAAATAACACTTGGCAGATTACAGTACTCTAAAGTACAGGCTTAAATGCAGTAAAATAGGGGGCAGATAAGAGCAAGTAAAGCACATTTAAGGAAGGGTGATAAGTGTCCCAGGGGAAAAACAGAGGAGTTCTACAGGTGCTTTCTGAAGATGTGAGTCTTGAGGAGGTGCCAGAATGTGGCCAGGGACTGGGCAGTCCTGACATCTGTAGGAAATCAGAGACTGCCTTCTCACCACCTTTAAATGTGTTGTCCTAAACTAGGTACATACACTTGACATTTTCAATTATAGTACATTTGATTTGTAACTCATGTTATGACTACTTTTATCCATGTCTGTTTTCAAAGAGATTATAAAGGACTGTATTGTTCGACAGTGTTGCATACATAGACTTCACAAAGGAGTTACGAATCTAATATAAAATGTTCAGTTCAAATAAAGCTAATGTATTAATATTCTGTTCCCAGCTCCTTCTTTCTTTAAAAAGAAAAAAAAAACTTTAAGAAGGTCAGTTTTGAAAGTTAAAGGATTCTTAATCTTCTAAGTGCCTGGTTCTGTTTTATTGCCAGTCCTGAGTCAGGGAGATTTACGAGAGTCGCATTGCTCACAGATCAGTTTTGTGGCAGACAGGGGAGAGAATGGAAGCCTGGGGAAGTCATGGAACAGCATTAGGACACTGTGTTGATTCACAGACAGCCTCTTTGACAAGCCAGCTGGCCCCTGAGGTTCTGTTCAGATAAAGAGCAGACCATAACACTAGCATTGAGCATTCTGCTCTGCTAAAATAATGCTGCTGCTTAGCGTTCTGCATGGGGACACACTGCTGAGGGAATCTAGTCTGTGTTCTTAGAACTGTCTGTCTCTGATGGAACTGATACTATACCAGTTTTAATAGTTTACTGTTTGATTGAAATATAGTAAAAACTATAGTAACTATCTGATCAAGGCTGTCGTCTGTAATTAGGACCATAATATAAAAAATATATGTTTCAATACAAGTGAAACCGGTGCTGGGTAAATGAAGTATATTTGCAACAAAGAGTATCCTCACTCAGGATTTGTTCACCAAGTCAGATCAACGTTTCGGTGCCCTGCACCTTCGTCAGGATTCACAAGACATAGAAATGTGAATGAAAGCAGCCACACACGCTCAATAACTTTGGTGCCCGGTTACATTTGTATTGCAAGCTGCTAATCCAGTGCATGCACTTTGTAAATGTTTCCTTGAAACTGAATGCAGTGTTCTAACCTAGGAGAGGCTCCGGAGGTGGGGGATTGTAAGTGACAAAGTGGCTGACTGTTACATACAAAGTCTTGACATGGTAAGGACATGGGCTTTTAAAAGCAGCTCCAGTGTAGTCTAGAAAAAACAATTCCTAATGCAGTATTCTAGAAGTATATGGTTAATGATGCGTATCAGAAATTGATCCATTTAAAAGGAGACAAACCCATACATTTACAAAGGTTTGATCAATATCCTTTTGGCATTGTTGGCTCTCAGAGGTGCTTGCAATGCAACATGCATACAGCCAATAGCCCTGAGCGCAGATGGACAGCTTGTAATGGTTTTCAATCTCATTTTCCACTTGCTGTTTCTGAGGGCACTTAAAGTATTGCAATCTCATTACTGGTGCTGGAACGGATGGAAGTTTTTGAAGGGAGGGTGGGGGGGGGGCTACTTTATATAACGTGTCGACACATGCGGTGTGATCGTCTTCACCAAGGTGCTGTTACAGGGTCTGATGTTTTCTATTCAAAAGAATCAATTTCACTCCAGTGGATTTCCGATAGATGCCGATTTTCATTTCTTACATTTAAAAAATGTTCTTTTGTACAGTCCTCTTTGTGTACAGAATATAGTGCATCATTTACCAACCGGACTTAAACAGAGGTGGTTAATATTATGCAGGGAGCAAACATTTTGTTTTAGCGACACTATGTGTTTGAGAGGTTTAAAGCTGCAGTTTTTAGAAATTTAAATACTGCTGTAATGGAAACTGCTGGTACAGTACTGAGCTTGGCAAGGCAGGTCTAAACACTTCCATGCTGGTTAAATCTGGTAAATGTCTTGGAGTTATAAAACAGGGCTTGAGATAGTTTTAAACCCCATTTTCTGTCCTCTTATTAGAACTAGCACGATCACCACTGCTCCACCTCCTCTGAAGACCTTTCTTTGCTTGTATTTTATACTTCAATTTGGAATGTGAAGACAGCTCAACGGCAACACTATAGATGAAAAGGTGCTGTTTATTCCTTGGACCTGAGCACTTCATTGGATGCAGTACTGTATTTCAAACTCACTCCAGTGGACTAGATGCAATCAGACCACATGATCTACACCAAATATACCAGGGTGCAACAGTGTTTGCTTTATCCATTGCACAGTATTTTTAATATATTCTGAACCATATAAAAAAGGGTCCAGTAATAATGTTAATACAATCAATAGCACTTGATGTTTTATTCCTGTTGCATAACCAGTAGAGCTACCAGAAAAAAAAATTGTAATCATGTTACCAAATTCTAAACCATTTCTAGGTTTTGATTAGTTATCCGAATTACCCAATATGTGACCCCTTCATTGCAACCAGGGTTTTTTTTTCTACTTCATCAAACTGCAGATAAGCACACTGTCCTCAAACGTCTGTGCTGATAAACTGCCACCAACTTGCCTGAAGACATTTAGTTTAATAAATTGGCTACAACACAAATCTCAGCTCTGGTTAGCTGCTGATATGTATTCTTGCCTTCAAAGTTCTGCTGGGAGTACCAGTGTACACTTGCCCTTTTAAACTCCGCTTGGGTAACATGAAGACAAGGGTACCTCTCCTGCTCACTGCTGCAATGAAACGTGCGTTAATGCAAAGCCCTTGAGAAGCCTAATCATTTTCCGAGAGGACAGCAAACACATTTAATTTTCTACCACCCCAATGTCCTAACTGTCATTTACTTCTGAATGAGGAATCTATGAGTTTAATCTATTAATGTACGCGGATCAGGTTTGAAAATAGCATATGGACTGACAGCCTGCTCTTTTAGAGGACAAAACGATGTAATACAGTATGTCAAGAATAGACATTTACTTAATTTAAATCCAAAAGGATAGTGGTTCACATATAGTCGTATTTGAAGCGATAACATTTTGGCAATATCCTGTTGTGTTATATATACTGTACATTTTTTTGACATATATTTCCTTGACAGCTTCAGAGCCCAGAAACAAAACAAGAAAATAATATGCCTATGCCGCAGATTCATTTTAGCTATGGGCAGCAATAACACTCCTGTTGCATAACAATATGAGCAAATGCAGGTCTTACTGTGAATTTAAACGAGTTATGAAAACTAAAATGAATGTTCTTTTCCTTTAAAAGCCATAGCAACATTATTTCATAATGCTATTCGGGTATGTACAGCTATGTACAGCTAAAGTTTTGCATCACCCTATAGAATTAATTAATTTTGCTTCATAAAGTCGAGTGAAACCTGCTGAATAATGTTACATATAATTACATAGCGCTTTGTAGTTTTCCATATTCTTATAGAAAAACTGACAACAAAATTAAAGATGTGAAATTTCGAAATCTAACATGAGGTAGGTTTTGGTATGACTATTATGATTTCAGGTAGACTTCTGCTATATCATTTTGTAGTTTCTTTGATAACATAATATTAAATAAAAGATCTCAATTATACTCATATATATATATATATATATATATATATATATATATATATATATATATATATATATATATATATATATATATATATATATATATGGGTTTTTCAGATTTTCATAATGAAACCTCAACACATGTGTCAGTGTGACGGTGTAATCATCGGGAGCTCTTTTGTAAACAGAGCAAGCAAGATTAAATGCACTTTTCATTATCTAAAAAAGCGATTCAGTCTGGACCAAAAACAATCGAATCGCACTGGGTTCCAAAGCAAACTATTCCTGGTAAGATCTGGTAAAACAGCTCGCGGGCTGTACTGAGCAGAAAGCATGGTACATGTCACGTGAATGTAACCAGTGCATCCCACACAACTCCTACATGTCAGGTGCGCTAGGTGAACATGACAGAGGTATTAATATAGCTTTTCAGTGCAGCATATCCGTGGGAGGGGGGGGGGTCTAGCGCAGGGTCAGAAAAAAACAGGTCGTACTGTTCCCAATTTCATCCCTGTCTTATTTCCCTGAGGGGTGCTGGTGAGCCGTGCTGTCCACCGTTCAGCTCTGTTTAGCTGTCCCGCAGTCCCGCTGAGAGCTTTCAAGCAGAACATGGTTTTGGTCGGTATTGAATAATGCAGAACCCTCACTCCGAATTCAAGCGGGTTGCAGACAGCAGTGCTCAGCTAATCCTTGAGTTTGCAAAGAGCAACTTTAAAATAAACTTTAAAAAGTCTGCTATCTTAAAAGCAGCAGGAGCTCAGTGGATTGAGCGCTAGATTGCAGCGCAGAGGCGGTTATTCATTTGGAAAACACGTTTGTTATTTCTACATGGTTCTCAATCCTTAACCGTTTGTTGTGGTTTCTTGCATAATTGTACGCCAAGGCAATGAAGTGATCTTTTTTGACTGTTTATATATAGTACGGGTAGTTTTTACATGGGGAATACATACTTATGTAAATAAAACATCACCTATATTTAAATCTGTTTTTATCAGTCATAAAACAAGGAAGTGACTACATGAGGGAATCAATGGTGTTTCATTGGTTATTGTCAAATATCTCACGTTGTAGTCCTTGGTGATCAATTCAGAGACGGTCAAATGGCCAGAGACCGTTTTTTACAATGGGTTTTCAGTTATCCTTCCAACTCTCTTATTAACCCCTTTTTGTAACGCAAGAGCAGTTGAGTAGTACTCGTTCACATGTGTCAGGATGGAGGCTGTCTCGGTGTCTTTGTATCAATACATGCATTGATTAGATAATGCAGGGGTTGCATAACAAAAAGAGCAGCCTCCAAAAGATAAGTTGTACGGCCAGCTGTGGTCTAACCAGATTTAAAGAGTAATAATAAAACAAATATATCTGGCAGTGCTTGTCCCAGGAGTCTGCATTCAGGCTGGGTCTGACTCACAAGGCAGTCTGAGTCAATAACATTTCTGCAAACCATCCCATTCTAATGTCTCTGGAGAAGCAAAGCTACCACTCCTCGGAATACAGAACTACCGCAGTACATCTACCCTGCTCAACACACTGCTCATTGCTTTAGTGTGTGTGTGTGTGTGTGCGTGCGTGCGTGTGTGCATGCGTGTGTGTGTGCGTGCGTGCGTGCGTGTGTGTGTGACTTATGACAGCTTTAATTAGGCAAAATGAGGAAGACATATGCATGTCTGGCTGGCTTCTTTCGTGGTCTAATAAACGAGCGAGGGACTGCACAGAATTACCAAGTAGCAATAGGTTGATTGAAAGATGGATGGCAAAGCACCATGCGTGCCATCACTATTCACCCCTAAGAAGCAGACTCTCCCTACATTAGTAGAACCTGCGTTTACGACTCCTTTGTCGCCCACCGCCTCCCTGCTGAAATTCCAGTTTTCAAGCTACTGTTACGCGCAGGGCTGTATAGTTGCCAAGGGCATTTTCAGTACAGGCTATAACCTCAGTCTCATTTGGCACCTTCATCCTGGTACAATACCATCTGTCACTTGCCCTTACAAGCTAATAATATGAATAGCGTTATTATTCCATTCTCCTGTGCTGTAAAGAGTGCCGCGGGTCTATTAATTCCAAGCTGATACATAAAACTGAACAGCAGAAACCGTTCAATTGGAACTTCTAATTTGGAACTGTCTAGGCAAAAACAAATGGATGTATTGCTGAAAACTGGTAACATTTCCTTTTAACACATTGCTTTTCTGCATTATCTAACTTTTGCATCAGTCAAAGATCTGATTGGTTGAGTCTTTAATTCCTTGTCAATGTTCCTCAAATGTGTACTGCAAAGTAAAACAAGCTTTCTTAAAACATGCTGCAGTTGCTTTAATTATCTTCTCACCTCCCTGTCACAATGAAAATAAATACGCTATTTTGCTCGTATCTAGTCCTGAAATTCACTGAGTTAGTCCAATAAAACAGTATCAAAAACTGAACCTATTTCAGAAAACCCATTTTAAAAAAACCCATTGTTCTTTTAATTATATTTAATTAAGATAGTGAACATTCTCGCTGCAGGGAATTCAAAAAGAATTACTTTTGAACTTAATTGTTTTAAGCTTGAACAATTACCTTAGCAAAATGGAACGATGCAAATACAACATAAAAGTCTATCTGTTACAATAGCTTAATGGAGCAAATTAAATATTCAACAAGCGGGATGAAGCGGAGTATATTAAACCTTGGAGAGATGTCAGCTCATGTTCAAGTGAAAAAAGATAATAATGAAAAATTTGAAGTAAAGATGCAGACTTAATTTAAAATAAATAACTGATTGCACTGATGAAAGACAGTATACATAAAAAAGATGAGAGGGAGAGACAAATACAGTTTAAAATTTTCCCTTTTCACTTCATTGAAAAATCATTATTCTGTATGGTGAATAACGGCAGAAGAAAACAGTTCGCAATTCCTTTAATATATATATATGTAGTGATCTAAATAACATGCTATATCATTTTATATTTTACTATATTTGTTTGGTAATATGCAATAAATGAATTATGATGTAGTAATGTGGGGCAGCAGGACTTAGGGCTCTGGACTCTTGACCGGAGGGTCGTGTGTTTAATCCCAAGTGGGGGATACTGCTGCTGTACACTTGAGTAAGGTACTTTACCTAGATTGCTCCAGTATGTAAAAATAATGTGTAAAAAAAAATAATGTGGTATCTTGTAACAATTGTAAGTCACCCTGGATAAGGGTGTCAGCTAAGAAATAAAATAATGATAATGTGATAGCTATAAACAAAGAGAAAGAGCTTTTAAAATTATATGCTTGCTGTATTTATAAAATCTTTTATCTGCTAACGACAAGATTCTGATTCAACATAATTAAAAGGTTGAACTGATTTGTTGTATCAGTTTCTACTTCTCATCTGATAAAAGGATCTTTCTGGTGCTGAAAGCTAGTGTATCCTAGACTATAATATCTCATCCTATTCTTGATTCAACATCTGATATTCAACTTATGCTAGCTTTGAAAGAAAGAAAGAAAGAAAGAAAGAAAGAAAGAAAGAAAGAAAGAGGCCCACAACATTTACAGATCACACAGCCTTAAAAAAATATACTTATCCTCAAGCTCCTTGCTCCCTCGGTTAACAGCAATGTGACCTGACTAGGTTAGTGTTCCCTGAAAATAGTACAGAGCAGAGAAGGTTTAAAGATTTAACAATCCATAGAGAACCAAAATCAATACCCGCTATCTAAAACATAGCTGAAAAGGGCTCACGGCAAACTGCTATAGCCACGAATGGAAATGAAATGAAGCTGCTGATTTATTGCTACAAAGATTTGAAAGCAGATTCTGATTTGATATATCTGGGAATGCCTTCTTTCTAGGGCTCCAGTTATCTACTGAGCAAATTATTACAATTTGGCACAGAGAGTTGGACAAGAGGGAGGTAGGGTTTCCATTAGATTCCACTAGATTGTGATCCACAGTGCGGTGGTCCATCAAACTATGTTTAATATTACTACTCCAGAAGCTGTGGGTCTGAAGAGTCATCAAATAGCAATGTCCATGCAGGACAGTGTGCACTGCCAATCAGAGTCCTAATAGCTGTTGTTCTCTGTTTTATCAGCCAATCTGATTGCAATCAACGTATTAAACAGAACATTAAAATCATCATGTTCATAACTGTGTCTCCCAGCATGGGCAATAGGTTGCTTTCTAAGATGTATATGCATGATCAGTACTTTCAGAAGCAAAGCAAACTGTAATCTACCTACCACTTCAATTTTACTTTAGGGCGGTCAATAATATATTTTCTTGAGAAGGTGGTAATCAGTCAACTGAACTGATTTGCTTCTGGGTGAAAGGTCCCTACTGGTCCATATCAACGGAATGATATTAAGCAACAGAATCTTGATTTGAGGGCAGTACCATCTGTTAGTTACCTGTCAGGAAGGGCAGGAGTAGACCCTAGGTCAACATACAAGACTACTGTACAGACCAGGTAATAATCAAGGTTGTATTGCAATTAGAAACTAGTAAACAGTGCCTTTATTTTAAAACATCTCAACTCTCTAATTTGTAGATGTATTTAATTATTCAATATTTTGCTTTAGTTGCACTTTTTGAAAGCTAGCCATTCTATTTGAAAGTTACGTGTGGTAGTACCCTGCAATGCAGCTTGCTGATTGGTGGATGACAGTTATGAGGCTTCACATCCTTAATGCTCCATGGACAGACCAGAGGCCACTAATGATAAAACTGACTAGACCCTGGGGCTGAACTCTCTTATATTCTTTGTTCTTCTGCTAAATGATAGCTGAGGTGCTGCACAAGTACACACAGCAGGTTTTAGGCTAGATTATTTGGAGTAGTTCTTATTTTCCAGGGCATATTTTCCAAATATGTAGTGAATCCAGAGTGGGTCCAGTCAAAAAGACCCTAGTGCAGGAGTTAAATGCAATTCACTATGGAAAATCCATCTTTGAAAAACTGTATAAATTATTCACAGTATATCAATTGTTATTTTTTTCCACTCCATTAAAAAGATTGTGCAAACCCTGCCTTCTTATAATGCATAATGTACATGGATGATGCACAGTTATGTTATATTTATAAAAGGTGTTCACAGTCGCAGAAATATATTAATTCCAAAGCAATGGTAGATTTTCTTATTTTTTTATGATTATAGATCAAACTAAAATACTGAAAGAGTCATAAAGGCAAGACATCAGCTTATCATATATGTATAAACTGATAACCCAATGCAAATGTGCACATCTAGCAGCTCAGTGAGGCAATACTGGAGATTCAGCACCATTTTCTGGGGACAGCTCCCTTTGTAATTCCACTGCATGGAGATTCTAAGACATAATGAACTCATATGAATGGTTGTATTTGTTATATGTGTTGTATTTCAATAGAAAGAACAGTTTATTTTTGATTTTGATAACAATTTGTAGTTATATTGTTTAGCCCGAATGGGCATTTTTATTTTTTTCTTGCGGTGTTTCGATCTGATATAGCTGTTTGCTGTTAGAAGTCACTGTCTTATTAGAATCAATTGACAGCTCCTCTTGGGTCCACCTAGCCACTTTGTTTCCCAGTATTCAGACACTCTAACCCAGAACTGTTAAACCAAACATATGCCTTTTATTACTCTAGCTTTTGCCAGGGTGACCATTTTCGGCTGTGATGGGGACAGATGATTCCCTGACACCTTGCCTTGACAGCTGCCCCAGCGTGCTTGGAACTAACAAGCTATTTTAGTTGTGAATGAGCCAAAGAGACTTTATATATCTGTGAGTATCTGGGGCACAGCGTCTGGCTGTCCTACTTTCCCTGACCTTCTGCAGGGGTGGTAAAGACACTGCAGGGAGAGAGAGAGAGAGACTTTATCAGCAGGAGAGAGAACAGAGGCGCCTGTGCGAGAGATCATTCCTCTCACTGCCATGACTATCATTGGCCTTGTAAGCGTTGATTTATAGGCACTCATGAGTTTTTTTAAGATGTTACACAAATGCAATACCTAACTTGTATTCTGTAATATATTAAAGTCCTGTGTCCAATTTGGAATGGCCAAAATGGCAGAACTGACAAACTTCGTTACAGGGAAGATAGGAAGTTCTTGGTTGGCAGTTGAGTCCATATCCACAACAAAATTAATGAAGCTACACAAAGAACAACGTCTCAAACGCGATGACTGTACAGACCATTCTACAGACCAGCGTCCACCGCTGCAAGGCTAAATGGTCTTCAATTCAGACATCTTGTCAACTCTGCAAATTGTATCAGTGCTGACTATGCTGGCCCTAGACCCTTTTGACAGAGTCATGGTAGAGCAGTTGTGTAGTCCCCTGTAGACGCAGGTAGATTGATATGGGTTTGCCGGTGCTTGGATCTGGATATACAAATACAGTATGTAATAGTCAAATGCAAATTAACTGTTCATTTATCCTTCCTGTTGACTTTTTGACCCGTGTGGTGGGAATCTTATTTCTTTCCTAAGACTCACTGTGAGAGGAACAGCATGTAACGGTGGAGCAGAAGTCAGGATTGATGAGTCCTTGTGCCCCGGGATTCATGGCTTTCTTATAATTATCTTAGCCAGCAGGGGGTGGCTTGTTAGTCAGCACCGGTGCTTTAGGCATTATTGATGGAGCCCACTGATCTAAGAGGGGAGGGGCTGTTCCCATATCTTAACAGTTAGGAAAGGTTCATTCATTTATATTCCTTTTCCATTTATATAAGCCAAGGCTGGTATTCAAGGGAGGAACCATGGAGGATTGCTTCTCTCATCAATTCCATCACCCCAACTTATTTGAACCTCGCAGCTGCAACTTCACCCTCTTTCAGAGGGCAGTGGCTTCCTTCTCCTCTTGAGACACAGGACAAGCTGACAGATCTATCAGTGCCAACACCACCCATACCTTAAAGAAGTAAGCATGCTCCAGTAAAAGTAAATGATTCATATTACTGGTCACCCACAGCGTGGACACTATGTAAGCCTCCTCATAATACAGATCCAAAGCACCTAAACAATCCTAAACTGAATAACATCCCTGTCCTGCCTGACATGGCCTACAGACTGAGACAAATCGTGTCAAATCTGGCAAAATCAAGCCTTCACACGTCAGCCACGGTGCTTCTGGGAAAGTGAAGGGCTGAGAGGCTAGTGTCAGTGTGTCAGAGACAGCATCTGCTGCAGATCTGGAAGCTAAGTGATAAAGGTGACAAGTTAGACAGCAGATTATCAGGCTTCAAAGAAAATATTTCCCCCAAATTGTAGGTAACATTTAACTGTATTGTATCCAGTATAGTCATTTATTTTTGCTGATCTGAAGTAAAAACAAACCTGTGTCAAACCCGTAAAATAATCCAGTTTCAAGTTTGAAATGTTTTCTCTATGCTGAATTCTTTATTCAGTAAGTCATGTGCTTTTTATGAAGTCTTTCGATGACAATGGCCATGTAGCATTTTAATGGTATATACAGATTACAATTGCGCACTGCAGTAGAATCATTCTGTACAGACTATGGTATATGATCAAGCCTTTGCCATAACACGCTGTGTAATATTTAGTGCTTACACTATATCCATTATTCAAAGACATGAGTAATAGCTGTGAACATGTGCGTAGATACTTCATTGGCTGCAAGATTAATGCAAGCTGCTGTATGATTTACCAGGTGCCTATACCAAGCTAAACAACCACTAATGATCAGACATCCTTCTTTATTGCATTGAGTGCATTAGTAACACTTATGCATGGCGGGCAAATACTGGACTATATAGACTTCTAACAATGTTAGGCAAATGTAAATAGATAAGAATTGATAGTCTGTTAGATTGAAAATAAGAAAATTAAAATGCCACCAGTGATACATCTTCCCCAGTTGAGCAGGCATTACCATTAGTCACGTAATTTAAGAATGCCTCATTAGTGTTTCCATTTATCATTTCAAATATTCAAAAGTTACACACACATCGCTTACACATTTATTGTTAGACACAACACATGTGGCACATTTTGTGTGTTCAAATATTCCTAAATATTTTTGCCCACTCTGAGAAATGCAGCAGCCTTTAAATACTAACAGTGGATGGAGGCTGTGATTATATAAGATTCAGATACAGTCTCACTCATTTCAACAATATCTTCTGTTACAGCACAACACCACCAGCCTAGATGCTGAGTTATTTGCCAGCACTAGTTCTTTCTTTTATTTATTTTTTGTTTAGAAAGACATTCAAGATCAGATGTCAGTAAATCCCCAGCACCAGGCAGACAGATTAGCTGACTTAGAAGTTCCTAGTCTTTAATCACAGTGTAAAGAAAAGCTCTGTATATATGGTATTTGGCTCAGTTGGATTTGAGCTGGATACCAGCAGTGAAAGCTTAAAAAAATAATAATGCCAGCAATTTCCCTTCAACACACATTTACTATACATATCCTATAGAGAAATGCACTCCTGTAGCCATCCACTATATTTTAGGGTAATTTCTCTCAATTCTCTCCCAGATCCAAAATACTGAACCCTGGAGTCGACGACAGGCCCAGAATGGGAAGTCTTCTCCTGAACTCCTCAGGCCTGACCAGTAGGGGGCATATAACCTAGATGGGCTGACCTAACTACAGCCTGTTTTCCTCCCTAACCCTGCAGGAGCATGAAGCCGATACCAGTGGACCGCCAACCGAGATTGTCAAACTGATCCATATAAAGAGATACAAGAAATTAATTAATGCCAGTGAAAATCACAAAATGCCCTAAGCAGCTGTGTGATCATAAGGAGTGGCAGTGCAAGTGGTCCCGTTGGGGACATCATGCTGTGATAAACGAGGGTTCTTTGTGTTTTCCATCTACCTAATCTACAGTAAAGCGTAGTTCAAGAGCAAGGCACACCCCTGTGTGGATACACAAGCCCTGTCACACAAGTGCTTAATCCTATTATGGGGTCCCATACAGGGGCTTTCATTGAATGCCTAAATGGATTCACTCATGTGTGCGTGGGGAGAGGCAATGCAGTATCAATAAATCTGAGAAGCAGAACGTTTGAGCCATTGTATTTCTTAAAGGTGTTCAGCTGCATGGATTTAATATAAGTTGCGTACATGTATTACACTATAAACCATTGCTAGAAATATCAAATTAAAAACAAGCACAGTGCAATCATAGGCAGCCAGGACAACATCTATTTATGGTGCAGTGCATTTTTGTTGTAAATTAAAGACATGTATCATAAACCATGAGTTATGAGTTGAGCCCTAGAACCTGCAAACTGAACAGCAGCCCTTTATCCAAGTCATTGAGATCTGCTTCATAAGGAAACAGTTGGGTTCTGCTACTATGTGCTGAATCACTGGACTATAAACCCACTGCCTCAGCTCCCCACATAACTGTCCTGATAACATTGCAAAGAGATCTTCTCCTTTCCTGGAAATCAATGGCTCCCTCCCCATGCATTAGCGATCGCTAATGCATTTAACATTGTGTGTGTGTGTGTGCGTGTGTGTGTATTTGTGTGTGTGTGTGTGCGTGTGCATGCGTGTGTGTGCGTGTGTGCGTGTGTGTGTGTGTGCGTGTGTGCGTGTGTGAATATGTGTGTGTGTGTGCGCGTGTGTGTGTGTGTGTGTATCAAACCAAATAAAAACATAAATACAAGTAAAAATAACAACAGACACATGAAATGTTTCTTATCTTTATGCAGCTCTATGCAGTGTATTCAATCATTTACCAGAAGCAGACTAAACCAGCTGCCAAGTTCCTAACTGCAGTGTAACAGGTATATAGTATATACAGCTATGGCCAAATGCTTTCCATCTCCCTACAGAATGAACTAATTTTGCTTCATAAAGTCGAAAAAAAAATTGACATTTCAAAATCTAACATAAAATACTGTATTCATATTTTGGCTTTCAGTAACCTTTTGCAATATCATGTTGTAGTTACTTTGATTATATGCTGTTAAATAATCTAAATTATGTTCATATTGTTTATTATTATTATTTTTTTAATGATGTCTCAATTCTAAAAGTGTAGGTGATGAAAAACTTGTGGCTATAGCTGTTTATATATATATATATATATATATATATATATATATATATATATACACACACACACACACACACACACACACACACACACACACACACACACACACGTACATATACAGAATAGGTGTTTCCTTTTTCATATCAAATGAAACAGTCATGTGTAACAGTGTGCTGTACAGCATGGCTAGAGTGGTGCTGGGCCAATCTTTTGGATATAACCCCTCTAAATTAACCAAGGCAACATTTTATAGATAGACAGGTTATAGATAGTTAAAGTGATTTCCATGTAAACGTTTTATTTGTATTTAGCTTGCAGTAATTATGTGAAAGCACCCTGGTTATTTAGAACAATTACATTAACCCACTATAAAATAGTGGTGTTTGTAGTAAACAAGTGAAATAAAAGAGTCTAGTTTAAGTGCAGGCGGCAAATCAATTCATCTAGTGTGCAGGGTTCAAGAATTACAATTAGGGTTTGTTGTACCAACAATACAGAAAAAATAAAACCTTTGTAATACTTTGCTTTATGGTAAAACAGTTAAAAAGAGGTCCAGCTAATATGGTTAGTTTAACTTAAAACGCTGTCACTACAGCTTTGATGGAATTAAATGATAGGCCTCTTTTTGTTTCGCTGTAGAATAAACATCGATGCTGTTTATATAAAGGGCTCTGACCTACAGTAAAAATACACTGACGTGTTCAGGATACATAACAATAGGCATTTTATTAAATAGAGCTGTGCTGTTTGACGTTTGTTCGTTTTCCGACATTTAAAAGGCATTTCGTTTCAACAGAAGCGGCGTTTGATGTGAAAACCCCATTCAAGTTATCAACATTTTGACAGACTGCCTAAGCTTGTTAGAAAAAGAAAATACAAAACAAACAAAAAAAGAGTCGATTTGTAGTGTTTCACTGGCGCACACACACGCAGTGGGGCAGGCGCGAGGTTGCAGTGCAGGCACAGAGAGGTATTATGCAAATGTCCCATCAAGCCGAGAAATTCAATTGAACCGAGGCACTGCAGCATGTAATGCAGATTTGGATCGTAGTTTATCATAGCTGTCAGAACGGGAGGCGCTGCAGACCCGGGATGTGTTTGTCGCAGTGTTTGTCGCGATGTGGGGCTGTGCTTACTGAGGTAGGGTGTGTTGTAATTCCCAAAGCAGCTACAATGCGGGATTGAGCATCTTCACTGAGCTTCAATCAGATTTTTTTTTTTTTGTTTTTTGTCAACCCGCTCAAAGCGATTTTTGATTCTGCAGCACACGCAGGTGAAAATGAAACCGCGGAGATGAGCAGGCCACGTAGCTCCACCCCGCAGCCTCCTCTTAAAGACGTAGTGGTAACAATTGAGTTGTCCATATCGAGTTTAATTATGAAACACATACCTATATAGTCCCCCCGTACAGAATATCATAAACTCGCTTGTGAAAATGCAACGACAAAGATACATGTAGAAAAACGACCAATACGCGTTTATAAGTGCATCTGCTAAGGAATTCAGGAGAGGAGCTGTCCGCGTAATGTGGTGCTGAATCTGCAGCTCTGTGTAGAGGAGCTGTCCAAAAAACACGGACTGAATCTGCGGTTTAGCGTGCATATTATTAACAGATTCAATGTACACTTGTAATGACAAAACATATTTCAGTTTATATATATATATATATATATATATATATATATATATATATATATATATATATATATATATATATATATATATAGTCTATTTTAACTTTAGTACATTCTAGTAATTAAAATAAAATAAAAATAAAATGTTTGCAGCAACCCAACCAATTGTACATCTCAGAGGTCAAGTACTATCTATTACTTTATCTATATAGTCGATCAGTCAGGTCCCATCAGTATTCTCCTGGGACTGAGATCATTGATCACCAAACTAAAACAATAAAACCCAACACACAACATGAAGGGCTGTGGAAGTTACAGCTACAGTGTGCTCAAACCATGTTCAGTTTTACCCCAGAATACCATTAACTGGTGTTTGTTTACAGTGCTTTTGTTTATAGTCTCTAGATGAAAATATGAAAATATTTGATACATTCAATAAAACCCATTTCCCCTAAATTGAGTTACTGTTATAATAATGTCATGACAGTTTTTTTTTCAATATGGTGGATAGCAATATTGAAACTGATTATGCTGAAATGCTTATGATTACTTAAGAATATATGTTTTATGTGTTGTATAAGGATATTGTGTTTCTCTTCTGGTAATTAGGTCTTACAAGTAACCAACAATACTAATAGACCAGTTTAACAGACCTGTGTTGATTACTTTTGATTTTTAAGTATTTCCTACCCCTGTTAACCTTTTAACCTGCAGAACTGCAAACAATGACCAGTCAAGCACTACATTATCTCTCTATTGCATTATCTTACAGATTGCATTAGCTGCTGCTTCCCCTAGTGTGTCTCACTGATCTCTATTCCCTAACACAACTTAAATAAATCTTAATCATGTCATCATAGTGTATCAGGGAGCAGCCCTGATTCCCTGTGGTTCACTGGCATGTACCGTGTATATAATGATGACAACTAAACCGAGCTGCAGTTTGCAGTTTTACCTTACACCAATAGGGGGCTCTGCCATCCGTTCCATTCATTTCACAAACAAAAACGAACAATACAGAACCATTCAAGATTCTCACTGTAGAGGTTCCCAGAGTTACTTAAGAGCCACAAACGTCCAGCATGAAAAAACAACAACACATTACTCTAAGTACAAGTGACAAAAACAGGAATCTTTAATAATAATCCAGGAATGAAGCTATAATAATGATAATGAGCATAGTAAACGACTACAGGTTAAGTTAGGAAACTATCAAAAAGCTATAACTGCCGCTACTTCAATGCAATTGTTTCTTGCTAGCTGGGTAAAAATAGGTACTGACTTGCACTCTCTTTAAAATCAGGACTCAAATGTGTCTAATGTTTCTCCTTGGCAACTTAAATCCCTGTGTTGGTGCGTTTCTGAGGTCAGTTTGTAACGTAGGTTTTAATGAAAGTAATTGAAAAAATACTCCCATTATTTCAGAATTGATCTCTCAGTTAATTATCACAGAGCTCTCAGGTCAATATATTTAATCACAGCTGGAGAAAAGGCAGCTAATGACATTGGGGAGACATATATCTGTTCTACATAGACTCTCTAGTCCAAAACAACAGCTGTAATGAGGAAATCCAGGTAGAAACAGGGATTAATGCTGTCCGAGAATGATCAAGTGTTCTGGATTATTAATGTGACTGGATGGATTAATTTCTCTTAGACATGTGGTTGGTCTTGGTCCTGCTTGGCTGGCTCAATCTGAGGCATAAAAAGTGAGAAACTGTAATCCTTGTATTCACTTGACCTGGTAGGCCTGTAGACAGCACTCCTGTTGACCTGGAGTGCTGTCCGTTTTGTGTATCTGTACTTGCTTTTGTTATTATCAACACTTTAAATCTACCCAAGATAACACTTATAATTTTCTTATATGTTATGCAATATTTTCCTTATGTGTGTCAAATTGACTGCATGATTAATATTTACAAGGTTTTGTTTGTGGTGCTGAGATCCAGGATACACCTTGTATATTTTATTCATTATTGGTGCACATTGTCTGCTTTTAATAAAGCCCTAAGCATCTTCAGCTTCTGGGTTCTCTTGACTTCTCTGTGGCTTTTCAATCCGAGTGCTGCCTTCTAAAGATATGAGGACAGCTCTCTTTCCAATCGGGGGATGAATCACATTGCTGTCCGCACAGCTGAGCTTCACTCTATTGAGAAAGCAGTATTTAGCCATTTGGTGCGGTAATATGAGATTCCTTTACCCTGCATGCAGTCATGCATTATGCATCACAGAGGTCAGCTTTTGAACATTAAAAAAGACTGGCATAGTCTCAATAGGAGAGATCAATTCAAAGATTCAGGATCCAGTTTCAAACAAGTCTGAATAAAGTAATGAAGGCACAGGACGCAAATGAGATTTATCCCCGGTTTTATTAACTGCTTAGTATAAACAGATTTATGGATATATTAGTTATGTGCTGTAAATTGAAACCATTTAGGTGGTCAAGCTAATAAAAAGCCTACAGCTTATGTGCTGAAGTGTCTTAATTTAGGGTATATTTACTCAGGACGGGCCAACAGAGACTTCCCTTGAGACGCCTTTCCCCAGCTACTGCAGTGTGAGGAAATGATGATATATCCAGGGTAATGTTTTAGCCAGTGTGCATCTTTCCCCAGACAGTCTACCATTTGCTGGGCTCGTTAAGTGATTATATGTCACTGATTACTTGATCATTCACAATATATATATTCTGATGGTAAGCTGGGATGGGGGGTAGAGATAAATTAATGTTCAAGCTATTCTTGTTTGATATCATCAGATGTTAGCATTAGATCAGACAAATTAACTGCACTTGAGCCAAAATCCAGGTTCTCCTAAATATGCTGGCACCCGTTCTAATTAACAGGGCTATGCACATATTGCAACAGGACTGTTCATTATGTTCCTGGCAGTGTACAGAACCTGACAACTGTCAAGCACTCAGAAAGTGTCCAGGTGTTGCTCACGGAGTGATAGTTACTGAGTCTGCGTCTGAGATTGTTGTGTTTCACGAGGATACTTACTCACTGAGAGGCTTTTGAACTCTTCTTTACCATTGTGAAAATAAACACTGTCAGATCTTTGTTTGCGAGAGTGTGATAGAAAGTGTTGGAAAACGTGTTCGGTATGATTAGGATTAGAATCACTTACCTTCTCTACGTACTGTAACTATGCAACTTTGAATTCCACAATTTTAAACACAAATTACAATTCTAAAATTGATAACACACTAGCAGAGACTGCTCTCACACTCCGACTGTACATTTGCGTAGTTCATTTCTGAGCTGGTCATTTTATTGGGATTGTTCTTCCTTTCTGAAATAAACATGCTAAGAGATTCAAACCCAGGGTGCTTACAATTTGCTTAAGGACAGAGCACAATGTAAGGTCCCAGTGGGCTCCCAATACTAATTGGGAACAATGTGGAAATGGTACCGGAAGATATCTTTAACATCTAAATTGAAATTTGAATGTCAACAGAACTTATCTTCAACTTATCACACCTTTAGTACATTTGTGCAAATGTACTACGAGTTCATAACAATATTTGTCAGAGATTGTGTACCCAAAAAAATGTATAACAATGTCCTGTGATTAAGTCCTAGACTTTTATCAGACTTTTTTGCATCCTTGAAAGTGTTCTATAAAGTATGCAATGAACACACAGTAATTCATTAGCATTTCTTGTCCATTAGTTCTAACTGACAGTCATCATTTCATTTTCATCACAGTGGTTGATGAATGTGCTTCTCTCTATATTAACAATGCATCGCTTCTCCATAAAACAAACTGAGTAATTAATACGATGGTAAAAGTGACACAAAAGCTGAGCTTGGTCACGGATGAATAACTTTCTTCCCAAAAATCACAGAGATAACTATATTAGGGTAACAGATGTCTGTTACCAATCTTATTCATAGACTGCTTCTTCCACAGAATGTGAAATTCAGAGAAGACTAATGATCACAGCTGGTTAATAGTTTATAAACAAAAACAAATGGATAGATTGTGCTGTTGATGCTATAGAACAGTGGAAACAACTGGGAAGCAGAAAGCAATTCTGAAGATGAATGAATCACTCTTCATAACGAAGGTAAAATGAAGGATAATGGTAGCTTGAATGATTCAGGTGGACCAGTGGGCTAACCTAAGTCTTGGTATTACAGATGGGAAATGATGGTTCTTTGTAATGAACTGGGAGCACTGCTACTGTAAACGGGCCAGAGGTTGTTAGAGCAGAAATCTTCTTCACCCTTTGTGTAGTTTCTCAGTCACTCGTCTGTTCAAAAGCAGAACCATCTGTACCCTGGCATTGCTTGGCACCCATGGAGTAGCTCAGAACAGATGCTGGAGTCCCTCAATGGTGGCACGCACTGGCCCATGGGGCTGAGGTTATCCTGTGCTGCCCTATGACTGGTTCTAAACACAGCAGATGCTAACGCTGCATGCTGGAGAGGCACACCATGGAGGCAGGAGGTTGGCTTTTGCAGCATTTGGAGAATAACAGGACGCAGGCACAGATGCCATTGTTACGGGATGGGCAGAAGTGAAATTTCAAAACCAGGCTGGCGCTTGATATAAATAGAGCCATCATTGGTATTGTTTAAATTGGGACCTCTCAGTGGTGCATTGGATTACCCAAATGGCAGCTGCATTTCGATCTACAGCAGTTTAGTTAGTTACAATTAGTCTGGAAAACAAGCCTGAGAAATCGTGAGTGTTAACGAAGCCCACAGCTGAATGTCAGACACCCCAAAGCCTGCTTTGTAGTATTTCTGACTAGCAGCACACGACACTGCCGGCTGAGAGCATGCACAGGACCTAGCAAAGAATAAGGTGTCATAGGATGCAACATCGGAGCATATTGGACTTAGCTACGGAGAATAAACAGAGAGACAGCAAGGATTAAGCGAGCCAGTAATGTAAATTGTAAAGGTTAGAGGTGGCTAACACAAATACTCACTCCACACATACAAAGGTACATACAGAAAGAGACTGAGAAGAGCCCTTTTTTTCTAGAACAAGAATATTATTTTGCTTTCTGCTCTCATACACACATTATTAAACTGATAATTGGATAATACAGTAATGATGAATATCCTCATATTGATACAAATGCCTGAAAAATGTGTGAAAAGCTCTTGTGATAAGTGCAGGTGTGTGTTTCTAAGTGTGCAGACGGCACACGTGTCCTTTTTTGGCAGTACAGGCCTAAACAGACGTGACTGTGTCCTATATTTCCTCAACCCTACCTTTCTGTATACCGGTCTAATAATAGGCATGCATTAATCATTAAGCACTTTCCTCTTTTTTCAGCGCAGTGCATTTTCTGGGTGCAGTAAACCTGGCTATTGCTCTTTAATTTTTTTCTTGCCATCTTTACAACACAAGGATGAACCAGTGCATTTGCGCAAATTAATGACAACATATCAAAGATCCTCCCAAATGTTGTGGACATACCACTAAACACATTGTAAAAGACAGTTTTCCTAAACTTACCTGAGGAGTACTGTTTCATTTTATTCTGCTGTCCTTATAGTGGCTTTTTTAAAAATACCAAATGACAAAAACTATGAGAACGAACATTGCATGGTGGTATTATTATCTGCCTTTGTTTAGATCATCAATCATACACCCTCAGTGGTCCTTAAAGCTGTGACTGAGATACCAACCAGAACAATGCGTAATACAGCAATAATGATGTCCGAAAGTGGCAGGGGAAGTCATTAAAATCTACTGCAGCGTTTTGTGCTGCCAATCTTTTTTTTACTTTACATGGTGTCTCTAATTACTGTCCGTTTACATATTAGTTACATAGTAAATACATGTGTACTTACACATGATTACAATGTTATTATTATTATTATTATTTGTTTATTTAGCCCTTTACAAGCCCTTTTCTTTAACCACTGGACCACACAGCCTCCTATTATGCATAGTTACCATGTGCTTAACATGTACATCTTTTTGCACAATATATGGAAATACACAATTGTATCAGAAAAGGGTTAGGATTAGGTTTACAGCTAGGGGTAGGGTTAGGGTTAGAATTAGGGTTATATCATGTAAAAAATACACATTAAGTGCATTGTAACTATGCATAATAACTTTGTAATTATGTGGAAGTACACATGTATTTACTAAGTAACTACAATGTAAATCCACAGTAATGAGAGACACCATGTGAAGTGTTACCACGCATTGCACCGTACGTGGAGACACATCTAAGTTAATGGACTGACCCAACGTTGTCTGGATCTTTAGTCCTGGCTCTCCTTGAAGCTATACTGTGTTGGCTGTGTGAGGAGCTGCTCAGTCTAAGAGGAAGCTGATATCTCATGCCTCAGATTCTACTGGGGAAGGGTAACGTGGTTTTCACAGTGAATGAACTCAGAATACCCTAATGGCTTTCTGCACCATGCTGTGAAGATATGACTCTAGTTTCTGCTGAGGTATGCAAGCCAGAGCGAGCGTGAATCCATTCTATTTTATTGAAAACACCATCTATAAGAATGTCCTACTTTAGAGGAGTCATCACTTTTGAAAATATTCCTTGTGAAATGTCAGTAATTAGTGTTGGATGCAGCAACACCTATCAGCTGATCCCCTACTAGAGACTGACTTGCTGGCTTGAAACGCGTGCTTCGTATTTGTTCTGAATGCTGTCATTACTGGGACATAAACGTTGTTCGAAGCTTTTTTTACTACAGGGTGAAATTCACACCATTTGACTTGAAACACAATCACAATTAATGTACCAATACTTGACAGGAGGCTGTGTGGTCCAGTGGTTAAAGAAACAGGCTTATAACCAGGAGGTCCCCAGTTCAAATCCCACCTCAGCCACTGACTCATTGTGTGACCCTCAGCAAGTCACTTAACCTCCGTCTTTCGGGTGAGATGTAGTTGTAAGTGACTGTGCAGCTGATGCATAGTTCACACACCCTAGTCTCTGTAAGTCACCTTGGATAAAGGTGCCTGCTACATAAACAAAAATAACTTTTGATAAATGTGCTCCTAAATCTCAAAGTTAAATAATAAGAACACTGAAGTCTTGACATGCACCTTGATAATATAATTGTCTAATTAATGTATACTTTAATTACAGAAATAGATCCATTCATGTAGTGTTAATATTGTTCAATGTTTTCCTGGTGACTCCAGTTCTGCAGTCTGTTTTGACTCTCACTGCTATAGCAGGCATGCTCAATGCATCTCTCACTATTAAACCCCTGCAATGCAGTACTGCTTGACAGGATCTGACAGGGAGCAGTTCTTTATTGTTCTAGTCTCTATAGAACGTGCTTTGAAAGATAACCCCTAATTGCATTTACATAAATCCTTTGCAGAAACACGTGTGTTTTGTCTCCTGTGAAATCTTTTGAAAACATTTCAAAGCCACTACAGGTAACCCAGTGGAGTTTGGAGTAGAGGGGAGATAGGCATATTAAATATTAAATTTCAGTTTGCACAGATTGGTGGTTCCAGCACTGGGTTGCAGTGCGGAGGGTTTGAGTGCTTTGTGGTTGCAGTGTGGAAGGTACAGTAGAGGGTTTAGGTGGCTCACTGGTTAGAGTGCTGAACTGCAGTGTGGAAGGTAGTGGGTTTCAGAACCATTAGCAGACCACTGCATTACCAATAACAACACAATGGCTTAGGAAAATAAAAAATGACACAGTTGTTCTGCTATAGTTCTGATATAGTACTGTGGTATTGTAATGGATTACCAGTTAGAAATGGTTTGTACGTCAACATATACAATTATTCCATGGCTGTACCATTCTAGTGATGGCTTATGTTATGGTAGTAGCCGCTGTTCTACAGTTTCCCTTAGTCCCAAACCATTGTGTTGTCATTGAAGAGCAATTGGCAAGGGCAGCATGGAAACATACAGTACAGGAGAGGTTAATGTTACCTTGGCTGGCTTCCTTCATGCAGAACCTGAAATGTACCCATTGCTGTGGCCCGTATCTCTCCAAGGACACTTTTGAAAATAAGCTGTGACATCTCAATTACTGGTGTGTCAAACCAGCATCGCTGCTTGGCATGCTGTAGACGAATAATCACAATGTCTCGTTGGTGAGATCTCTTGACATTTTTAAATGAAACGGGACACATTTCTAAATTACCAGTCATTTGTCAACACAATTAAATCGCATAAATCTGGTCCCGGTAGAAACAATGGTCATTTAATAACCTTGATTTGCCTTCAGAATTCACAAACAGTCATTGCTAAAAATCATGACCAATTACAACAAAACACATAATTTTAACCATGGTTAGCAACCACATTGTTTTATGATTTCTGTGTCACAGACAGGTGGCAAAGTACTACACTGTATGACAGTCCCAAATGGATGGCTTACCCAGTATCCATTGTACTACCTTTAAGTACCTTCAAATGCAACAGGGCTATGCAAAAGAGGCTCACCTGAATTTGTGGTTATAGAGCTTCCTTATCTCACCACCGTGGGTCAGAATCTGTACCGGCAATGCATCACAAAACACTGTCCCTTACTCCAAACTCTCTCACAGTCTCTTACCCGTGTCCCAATCAGTGGGTTGGGATGAGTTTCACATTATTACAAACGTGCTTTGATTTAGTAACTGATGCAATAGCTAAGCTTTCCGTGGCTTTGTTGGTCTCTACTGGATTCAGGCAATTTCCCACCATCATGATCTAAAATAAATACAACTTCCTGGTTTATTTAGTCTCATGTCACTTCAAATCCAAGCATCTCCAGTCGCTCTCGTCTAATACAGTGACATAGGCAAGGGATAAATAAAAGCAAAGTAGGGATCTCAAACTAATTCAGGTACCCGGGGGAAAGATGATCTGTTACAGCCAACACCGACCCAGGCTCCAGAAGATTTACACAAGCTGCAGTCTCCACTATCTGCAAGGATTAAGACATGTGCAGCATTCTTAGACTTCTTCAGTGGTGGTGTTTTAATGATCATCATAGATTTGATTATTGAACACTTAAAAAAGGAAATGTATAATTTGATATCTGCAAACGAGTGCACACAACACCAATAGCTACAGGTAGTGGACAAAAAGATGGAAACACCAATGTAAAGTCACTTAATAGGGCGTTGGGCCACTATGGTATCCCGCTCTGTGGAGTTCTCGGCGGACCATTTTTGATGAAACTGGCTGCTCACGCCCCAGCTTGAAATTTGCAGTCAATTGATCGGCAGTTGCTTGCCTCTTTAGCCTTGCACTTTGAATTAATGCACGGATATCACGATCCTGGAGAATACGCTTCCGCCCACTTTTGGCCTTTGCTGATGATGTGTTTCCCTCGGAGTTCCATGCCGACATCACCTTAGACACCGTTGCTTGTGAAACATCAGCGAGTTGAGCTGTCTTGGTCACTGAAGCTCCTGCCAAACGCACCCCAACAATCACCCCTCTTTCAAAGTCACTGAGGTCTCCTCTTGCAGCCATGCTAGCCATAATTATAGGCAACCAGGCCTGTCCAGCATTTGTATACATGACCCTAAGCATGCTGGAATGTTATTTGCTTAATTAACACATGAGCCACACCTGTGTGGAAGCCCTTGCTTTCAATATACTTGGTGTCCCTCATTTACCCAGGTGTTTCCATTTTTTTGTACACTACCTGTATGTTAGTAAGTTTCCATTTATTAATTCCAATATTCAAAAGTTACACACATCTCTAGAGTAAACATTTATCTTTAGACACAACAAATGTGGCACCTAGGCTTAAACAGAAATCAGATAAGGATCAGCTACCTAATGTTCTTGGAGATAGCTCAGGTATGGAGGTGGTCTGTCGTCAGGTGAGGATTCAGGTAACTTGTCTCACTTGCACTAATGAGCGCCTGTAATGCATACATCATTTTTATTGATCTAACTCTTTTTTGATACAATTGTGTACTTACATATATCGTGCAAAAAGATTTACACATTAATTGCATTGTAACTATGCATAATAACATTGTAATTATGTGTAAGTACACATGTATTTCTAGTTTCCTGATTTCAGAGTGCCTGTTTGGTTATCTGCACTGATATACTTTTAAACAAGCAGATTTTTAAAAAAAGTTTGGATTTCTGATAAAAATCAATCTGATTAAATGGCAATGTGTTGACATTTCTTATCCACATTGACTTGTCGTTATCTAAGATTGTAAGGTGAGTGCGTTGCTATGGTTGCTACGGTAAATGTGTGCGACGCAGCAAAGACTAATGGGTGATGAAGACGTTTTATTTTATTTTATCACAAACACTCACAGAACATGCATCACAAAAGATGATAGGGTTGAAAGACCTTCTCTGCTGTGTCACATACATTTGAGCAAAGACTGCTGCGTGTTCACTTTATTACAATAATAAAAAAAACGTTTTTCTTTCTCTAGCAAAAGTTATTTAAACTGTCTGCAAGAGTCAAACCTGCCAGTCCCTTAATGGCTCACCTCTAATTATGAACATTACTATTATTTGTAAATCATTCAGACCATCCTTCCTCATTCCTCAAATGTATACAAGTCTGTGAATAATATGTGTGGGTGAAATCAACCACTGTCCACAACAAAACCTCAACTTGTGTTCAAATTGATCATGTGCTGAGCATCACTTTATCTGAGAACACAGGGAATTGCAAATATGTGCTGTGATTGTGTTCAGCAATGTTACAAAGCTAAAACAGGGTTCGTGTGATTGTAGTCAATCTCACCTGACTACAATTGTCTTCAGAGGGTCCCAAATCAATAAGAATTGCGGATCTGACATTTTTCACATGAGCTCAAATATAATTTGTAATTTCAACTAAATCTGCAATGATTATGCTGGAACATAGTTCACTATTGATTGATTTGACATAGAATGACCCTTATGCATAACACAGTACTGTCTACTGTGCCAGAGTTAATTTCTGAATTTAGACGTGCATTTCTCATTATTTATCTTGAACTAAGTAACAACAGTAATCAATAAGCAGAACCTCCTAATTCACCGCTGCTTTTTTGTGCAGGTTCGTGATGGTATTTATGTCGTCTTCGCGAGTTTATCAAAGCGCTATGTTTCCTGTAATAAGCAGGTCGATATGTCTCATCTTAAATGCTCCAGAAACATCTAGTGGCTTCAGTTGTACAAAGAATAATATTTAAGTATTAAATAGCAATTTAGCAATCCGCTGGTGACTAAAGAACTGGTTACAGGAGCAAGAGACTTACAGGATATTTCTGTCAACAGTTAATTGCTTTTGACGCTGTACAAAATGCGATTTTAAAGTGTTTGTTCTCAAGGACATTAACATAACTAAAAATGCCATTTTTTATATGGATAGGGTTAACTGAGCTGGATGAACATCACCAACAGAGTTTGACCTTCTCATTCTCTTACTGCTTGGCTAGCTTCAGGTCCTTTGTATTCCATGTGATTATATTCCTATTCAAAATGCTTGCTTGGAGGAAAACACTCCCCGACGTAAAGGATCACTAGTAGCATTGGGTTTATTGGATCACTGTACTGTTGCCTACACTTCATAATAATGTTTAGAATTACATTAATGGTATATGTATACAGGGGTTTTATGTGCTGTAAGCTTCTACCAAACACATGGCTAACACAATCATCCTCTCCCGTTGACCGGGATTCTGGGTAATGTAACACAATCATCCTCTCCCGTTGACCGGGATTCTGGGTAATGTAACACAATCATCCTCTCCTGTTGACCGGGATTCTGGGCAATGTAACACAATCATCCTGTCTCGTTGACCGGGATTCTGGGTAATGTAACACAATCATCCTGTCTCGTTGACTGGGATTCTGGGTAATGTAACACAATCATCCTCTCCCGTTGACCGGGATTCTGGGTAATGTAACACAATCATCCTCTCCCGTTGACCGAGATTCTGGGCAATGTAACACAATCATCCTGTCTCGTTGACCGGGATTCTGGGTAATGTAACACAATCATCCTCTCCCGTTGACCGGGATTCTGGGTAATGGACTGAGCACCCAATCTTTATGTAAGTATGCACACTTACTTTCTTCTTAATTATTACTTTAATGCATCTCAGATAAATTGAATATGTTACATTTAATTATTTTTATATAAGATTAGCTAAGTATTGCCAAATGGAATTGAATTTAAAATCTGCTTTTACTAAAGTCACTAAACATTAGATTGTTTTTATCAGCATCCATTTAAAGTAATTATTGACAAACAGCTTTGATTTCCTAATGAATAAGTTACATTAATTCAATCACTGATAACTGAAAAACACTTGATGGAGTTAATCTTTCAACTGTTTATTTAATGAGTTTGGACACCAATTACCATAGTGTTCTACTCTGGAATCCTGGAAAGAATATTAATTTAGACATAAAAAACTGGAGAGATTAATTTTTATTAAGTGTTTTGCTTTTCAATTAAAAAAAACATTTTACTCATCTTGTTATTTCGTTAAGAAGACAGGGCCATTGTATGGTAATTACATTATCACAGCTTTCATGCTTTGATAAGGACATGCAAACCTGTTTTATTTTGGAGATCACTTGGCTATTCTAACACTATGTATTATTTTCTCTGATAGCTGTGTATATTTTTTGCCAGCATTGGCAGGTTCTGTTCTGTCTGTGAATATCTTTACCATAGCAAGTTCTACAGGTCAGGACATATTTGGTTGCCTAGTCTACTGTAAAATGAAGCTCTGATCACCTAACTACAAAGATGGCTTTTGGTAGCTTTTCTGTTTGTGGAAACAGCTGTTAATGCTAATGAGAAGTTCATTGCAGCAATAGGTAATTGTTATAATCCCATTAAATTGTTTAACTATACAACACAGCGAATATAAGATAAATTCCCATATTTAAAAATATAAACACATTATTAAACAAATGTATACTGTAATATTACATTATAATAAGGATTAATGTTTGCAGAAAAAAAAGTATTGAGGTAAACCTGCTGCATTTAAATCATTAAAAATAATTTAAGATACCAATGTTACATATAGGTTTGTATATTATTTTGGCGTACAGACGTACTCAAATTTGTTGGTACCCCTCCACAAAAAACGAAGAATGCACAATTTTCTCTGAAATAACTTGAAACTGACAAAAGTAATTGGCATCCACCATTGTTTATTCCATATTTAATAGAAATCAGACTTTGCTTTTGATTTTTTATTCAACATAATATTGTAAATAATAAAACAAATGAAAATGGCATGGACAAAAATGATGGGACCCCTAACCTAATATTCTGTTGCACAACCTTTAGAGGCAATCACTGCAATCAAACGTTTTCTGTAGCTCTCAATGAGACTTCTGCACCTGTTGACAGGTAGTTTGGCCCACTCTTCCTGAGCAAACTGCTCCAGCTGTCTCACGTTTGATGGGTGCCTTCTCTAGACTGCAAGTTTCAGCTCTTTCCATAGATGCTCGATAGGATTCAGATCAGGACTCATAGAAGGCCACTTCAGAATAGTCGAATGTTTTGTTCTTATCCATTCTTGGGTGCTTTTAGCTGTGTGTTTTGGGTCATTATCCTGTTGGAGGACCCATGACCTGCGACTGAGACAGAGCTTTCTGACACTGGGCAGTACGTTTCGCTCCAGAATGCCTTGATAGTCTTGAGATTTCATTGTGCCCTGCACAGATTCAAGGCACCCTGTGCCAGGCGCAGCAAAGCAGCCCCAAAACATAACCGAGCCTCCTCCATGTTTCACTGTAGGTATGGTGTTCTTTTCTTTGGAAGCTTCATTTTTTCGTCTGTGAACATAGAGCTGATGTAACTTGCCAAAAAGCTCCAGTTTTGACTCATCTGTCCAAAGGACATTCTCCCAGAAGGATTGTGGCTTGTCAATATGCATTTTAGCAAATTCCAGTCTGGCTTTTTTATGTTTTTTTGTCAAAAGTGGAGTCCTCCTGGGTCTTCTTCCACGGAGCCCACTTTCTATCAAAAAGCGACGGATGGTGCGATCAGAAACTGACGTACCTTCACCTTGGAGTTCAGCTTGTATCTCCTTGGTTCTTTTTCTACCATTCGCACTATCCTTCTGTTCAATCTGGGGTCGATTTTCCTCTTGCGGCCGCGCCCAGGGAGTTTGGCTACAGTTCCATGGACCTTAAACTTCTTCATAATATTTGCAACTGTTGTCACAGGAACATCAAGCTGCTTGGAGATGGTCTTGTAGCCTTTACCTTAATAGACCATGTAATAGACCATGCTTGTCTATTATTTTCTTTCTGATCTCCTCAGACAACTCTCTCCTTTGCTTTTCTCTGGTCCATGTTCAGTGTGGTGCACACAATGATACCAAACAGCACAGTGACTACTTTTCTCCATTTAAATAGGCTGAATGACTGATTACAAGATTGGAGACATGTCTGATACTAATTAAAGAAACAAATTAGTTTGAAATATCACTATAATCCAATTATTTATTATATTTTCTAAGGGGTACCAACAAATGTGTCCAGGCCATTTTAGAATATCTTTGTAGAATAAGCAATAATTCATCTCTTTTCACAGCTTCTTTGCTTTATTCTATGACATACCAAAGGCATGCAAGTATACATGATAAAATGGCTTTTAATTTCATCACTTTTCAGGAGGAATGAAGCATTATTTCAATGAGCTGTAAGGGTACCAACAAATTTGAGCACGTCTGTATGTCTCTTATAGTTGAAATATGATTCGTATAGCAATCGTTCTACAAAAGTCTTCCACCAAACATATAGTTGCGATAGGAGTTATTCTTCATAAGCTATATATTTTCTGAATGAGAATTTACCACTGTAAATTGGAAAATATAATTGTTCCAGTTAAGGAGTCTGTGGAAGGGTGGTGGGTAATTCACTGACACACGGGAGACACAGATAATTTTGACAGCACCGCACAGGTGCCCAGTTTTATTCAGTGGGGCATTTCCACGTCTTGGCCCGCAGAGGGCGCTTTTGTCTGTGGTCTGCCTATCAACAATGATAGACAGAGCCACAGAGATACCACGGGTGGTACCGTAGTAGGTTACAGGCGCACTCGCAGGTGCTCAAACAAAAAATAAGCAAAAGGGAAAAAGAACCAGGAAAATAAAACACAGTAATCAAAAACTACAAATTAAAGGTGCTGCTCTCGGCAGCTTCACCCCGACCGTCGCTACCCGCACGGTCCAGGTCTCCGTCCTACTCTCGCCGCTCCCTCAGGCTGCTAAACCAAATACTGATGGGGTCTGCCCACAGTTTTCCCCGCTAACCCTATTTTCTTTCTTTGTGCCTTTTGTTTCTTTTGGGGTTTTTCTCCCCGGCCGTGTCTTGGACCTGGACCACAGCATCCGCACGTCCTTCTTTTCTTTCTCTCAAAAGGGCAGCCCTGAGGGAACAGCTGAATGTTATTTTATAGGGCTAGCAATCCCCCCAAGACCCGCCTCTCAGCCATTCAGAGAGAAGGAAAGCCCGCACACCCACTATCCCACCTCTCCGTGTCACTGCCATGACTGACAGGCGGATATTGACGGGCTGCTGCCCTCTTCCTGCAGCACTATGAACACATCAGAAGAGTCAGCACAGGTCTCCCCCTGTTATAGAGTCTTTTCAGAAGAAGCCTGACTGGTTATAAAGTCTTTAAGCCAAATAATAAAAAAATAAAAAAAATAGTAAGACAGGTTATTATACATTGTTCACTTTGCAAATAGGTATGAGTGGAAAACCTTATAAATGTCAGTTCCATGAACCTTGCTCTTATACAGTACTTACTGTTTTGTCATGTTGTACATCTCTGAATAAGAAGCTAATCGGTTATTTTGTTCGCTGCCACTGGGCATGGCTGACAGTGGTATTAATGTGTCACAGTGAAGAGGCTAGCCTGCAGGTACAGTACAGTACAGAGGGGGGTTATTATGGGTGCAAACTCTTACCGGCAGCAGACTTACCTTAAAACACATTTCCATAGAGGGTGTTTTGGCACTGCCCCAGAAGGCAGTAGTTTTTAAACAGGAAAGGATTGATCACCTGCTTTACTTCAGACGACGTACAGACACCAAGAAGCTCATGCTGGTCTATGGCTTGTGCTGTACACTAATAGCCCTTCCTGGTTCAGTCCCTGTGGAATTCTGCATTCCTGTAAAAGCACAGGGCTAGAAATAATTTCAGGTCGGAATGCACTGCTTTCGGGGGGGGAGCATCAGAAATAGACAAATCCACCCTGCTATATAGCTATATCCTTTAACTCCATCCTTGTCTGCTTCTAGAGGTCACGTCAGAGGTAAGCCTGTGATTGATCAGGGATAATCAGTTAAATACATTGCATTACAGAAGGGTACAGGGATTTCCCCATCTTTCAATTTGTATATATAAATATATAAAATGCTAATACTAGCCGCTAATGATAATGATGAAAATTATAATCTATGCTCTTTTATATCCTAGAACAGAGGTGCCCAATCACGGTACTGGAGGTAAAATTAGATAATTAACTACTTCAGGGCCTGGATGGAGGTTTAGTTGGTTCAATTAAACAATTTGGAATAGCATTCTGACAAAGACCAGGAGTGGAAGGACCCACTTTGCCAGCCCCCCAAGCTAGAATCACTCTGAATTATTGCAAGCACCACATTTGAATCAAGATTTTTGAAACTATTAACATGCGATTGTGGAACAATAACATTACAAGTCAACAGACTCAATTAAATCGGCAAAAAAAAGTTGATATGTGGTTTTACCATCTAAATGTATGTTTTGTTTGCTTGTTAGAGTGTTTGTTTATTGTAAAGATAAATTGTAAAAGAAATAACACACACACACACACACAAAGTTTAATAAATATTTGAGGGTTTCTCAATTATAAACCATGTCATGTTCTATAAATAGCAGTCACTTTAAAATGGCTCCCAGTGAGGTCCCTGTTTAAGACACATTGCTGCTGCAGTGGGTAGCAAGCGGGGACTCGCTTTCTGGATAGAAAGAGGCTGAACCAGCAAGCAATATGCATGACAGAGAAGGATGCCTACGCACCTGTCCAATACCAACACATTGAAGCCACCCCGGGGGGAGCATAATGAGAATAATTTCAAGGTAATTTAATTAAAGACAGAAGACTCGCTCTAATCAGAGGAATTAAAAGCTTCCAGGGCAATTTCACTCTTCATTTCTCCTGATTACAAAATGGCCCCCAACCAACAGATAGCAGCTCTGGTTGAGTGACTGGACATTAAAACGGAGTGTGTTTCTATGTTTGTGGGCTGTACAAATTACTGACGTCTTACAGGGGAAACAGCCTCAGAGGTGCTGACTTTGTGGGCAGAACCGACAGTGCTGCAGATTTTGATGAAGGAATCAGACAGCAATTCTTGAGGAATCCAGAGCAATTTAAATCTGTGAGATCGTTGAATTGGCTCCATCCTGGTTGACCATGGTGGTCCTAGACCACGTTGATAGTGTGTGTGGGGAAAGGCCAGGTACTGAACTCATCTCTACCTAGTTTTGTGTCTTCAAGGCAGCTTTTAAAGCTTTTGACACACTACGAAAAGTGCTGGTGCAACTGGAAAAGAAGGTAAGACAATGAGTGTGCCAGGGTCAGAGATGGAGGCCCTATTTGTGAAAGCTAATGATCTTTACTTCAATAACCATCAGCCACCCGGCACTATTGATCCAAGGCCAGCTGTGGCATGTGTGATATTGTGTGCATGTGTGTGCGCAAGCCTTTCTATAGAAGATACGTTTTGTTTTCCATTTATATGAAGCATGAATTCATAAAATAGTGATACCCCTTTTTTGGGGAATTTGTTTTTATAAGTTAATTTGGTACCCATTTGTTGAAGAATACTGTAATCACAATGGAAAAATATATATATATTGGTATACAATATTATTTATTTGCATGTGTATGTCTATCTATCAAGGATGCCTGGTTTTAAATTATCTTCATAAAATGCCAATTTCATCAGATCCATTGCTGGGTAATCAATAGGACAGTGATGTAAATAGCTAGTCCTGATTAGGGGGTCAAGGAGCTGCTTGTAATCATGTTAGCTCATCTTAGAAGTACACGGATGTCAGCGATGCTCTCAACACTGTAGAATACCTATGTGATTCACTACAGTCTGAGGAACAGCCCTTGTAATCTCAGGTGATCAGACAGTCATGTTTCTGCATGTTATACCCTGTGCACAAGTAATTAATAAAGAATAATCTCTTGGTCTATTATGGAGGGCCCCATAGTGTCCACCATCATAGTTCCAGTCCAATCTTTGACACGTTGGGGGATTACCTCCTCATTATGGGGAGTTATTGCCATTTAAAATGGGCAACCTTTACTAAAATCAAGAACAAGCAATGTAAATTGGAATATTACTCTTTTAGAGATAATTAAATCAAGGACATCCTCGTAAGATTACTTAGGCTTCTTTGGTGTAATATATTTTCTATGCCAGTCTGATGAGAGATGCTTGTTTTTATCAGGGATGCTATTAAACTTAATAGTACTGCAGCATAATAAAAAATAATATAAATAATACTGAGAGCAGTGATGAAGTCACAGTGTGTATGTGTGTGTGTGTGTGTGTGCGTGCGTGTGTGTGTATGTGTGTATGTGCATGTCTGCGTGTTTATATAGTAACTATTGTGCTGAACTTACCCTTAACAAACATGCATTGTATTTTGTATTAATGGACAGCAGAGTTATAATAATACAAGCCATTGGTGGATTAGTGCCGCCGTGGCAATGGTATCACAGTGGAATGAAAACATACATGCTGGTAATCCATTGCAGTGGTACGAGTACCATTGTGCTATTATATGAGAAAACCATTTTGCTCCATGGTTGAGTTCCTATGGTTGATAATGCTGTTGTCTGCTAATGGGTCTGCTGGGGTTTCCTCAGGACACTCGTACACACAACTAAATCCTTATTGTTTATTTAGCAGACGCCTTTTATCCAAGGTGACTTACAGAGACTAGGGTGTGTGAACCATGCATCAGCTGCAGAGTCACTTACAATTACATCTCACCTGAAAGATGGAGCACAAGGAGGTTAAGTGACTTGCTCAGGGTCACACAATGAGTCAGTGGCTGAGATGGGATTTGAACTGGGGACCTCCTGGTTACAAGCCCCTTTCTTTAACCACTGGACCACACAACCGTATCCCAAAGAGATGTTTCAAACTTTCCTGTAAGTTCAGTGGATTTACCCACAGACACACTATCTGAACCACTATTTAAATGAGCTGCTATTTAAGGAAGAGTGGTGGCAACCTTTTAAAAGGAAATATGAAGGGTAGGAGAAAGCTCAGGAAGGATCTCTGAAGCACCATTCGCTATTGAGAGCACCTGCACTGTTAGGTAATTGCAGCTCCCCAGATTATAACTCAGGATTTGTCCTCTTTTCAACCACTTATAGGGCACAATGTGTGGAGGGCAGCTTTCTGATTAGGAGTTTGGCTATTTTGTGAGTCAATGCGCTGAAGCTGCAAGCTGCTAAAGCTGGTTTAAGCCATGTGCTGTGAAGCCACAGACCCAAATCCTAAAGTTTAAATTGCTTCGAATGACATTTCAACATTTCTTTCACAGTCTTCTTACCTTTATATTATGTTATCACCTGTTCTAATTGGTTCTGAAAGTTCTATTGCTGTTTTTGATTGCTTTGAGCAGCATGGTGAATGTTTAGTTGTACTGGTAATTTCTCTTTCATTGTATTGTTCCATGGACATTCGATTGATCTACTGTGCGATAAGATTTTTAAAAAGATACTATATATATATAATATATTATATATCTTTTAATTAACATCATGCAATCAAAGAAACTATAAGCCATAATAGTAGCACATCATTTCTTAGATTTAGAAACGTCACATTTTTTAATTTTTGTCAGTTTTTCGTTAAGTATATGGGAAACTACAAAGCAGTATGTAATTCAATATGTTAACGTAACATTATTCAGCAGGTTTCATTGGGCTTTATTAAGCCAAAATGAGTTAATTCTACAGTGTGATGCAAAACATTTGGCCACAGCTATATATGAATGTGCTGTACAAAGCTCTGAGTCAGTTATCTAGCATTCCTCTATTGATGTTCCTATTTTGTGTCTCTTGCAGGTGCCCTATGTAATCAGCCCTGAGGCTGGAAGACAAGCTGTGTGTAAGTAAAACACCTTTCATGTGTCTCTGCTGTAATTGTGATTGTTAACCAATAGTACACAGCATCGAGAATTACCTGGAAAGGTAACACTGTGAAAAAGTCAGGTAGACAACAGTTTCAGCTAGTGCCATCTTCGGTGTACTAAGAACAGTGTGTGTGGAAATGTTTATATCAGTCCCTCTCCCTCTGTGAGAGCTGTGTGTGAAGAGCAAGCAGGATTCGTCTGTTAAAGATGAGTGATCAGAAGTAGGTTAGCAGTGTAATTGAGAGTTTATCGATTAAATTGCTGACAAACAAAATGGAAGTTTACAGAAATGGTCCTTGTAACTTTCTTTTTGCGGTACTCTGCAGCTAGGTATGTAAAGAGAAGCATGAATCAATTGTAACAAAAAGAAAAAAGAAGACGGTTATACTAGACTGACATTATTTTACAGTCCCTTGTAATTTAGAATTCTTTCGTAAAACATTAAACATATTGCCTCAGAAATCTTTTATGCTTTTGTCCAACCCCTGTGATTCTTTAATGGGAGAACCCATTATCCAGCTGTCTGGGCTGGGAGCTGGAACTGATTGTGGGATGAGTGTATGTGTGTGTGTGTGTGTGTGTGGTGTCGGTCCTAAGCAACCCTCTCTCAAGGCTCAGCCTGATTGATAAAGCGCTCAGCGCTCAATCAATGCTATCCCTTCGAGATTGTGAGGAGCCGCAAACTAGAACCAGCAGACTGTACAAGGGCCTGTCACTGCTGTCATTTAGTTTGTTTTGTATTTCTTGAGACGTCAGGCTGGGTGACTGAACTCTTACAGTGCCATTGTATTTTCAGCCATCCAAATCCATGTAAACCGACATAGTTAATTGAAGTTACCCTAAAACCGTCTTCACTAATAATATCCAAAGCTGCCTGGGTGTACTGTAATGGTCTGACGAATCGATGCATTGCTGATTCATTCATTTGAATTCACTACTGATTCAAATAATGTGGCAGTTTAAAATGCTAAAATGCTCACAAAGCATCTAGAATATCAACTCCCATCAATGGGCTGTTTGTTCAATGCTGTGCATCTATGGCGCCACAAAATGCTAAATATAGTTCACATTTCCCAGAACTGATGCATTTCTCGTATGTAATTACATTCGAATGGCTTACCCTTTTTTATATAGACATGCTACTCCCTCAATGCTGCTGTCTGCAACCATCAAGCAATTATGTTAAGTATCTGAGCTATTAATCATTGTTACAGTTTGTTCTGAGGGACAGTGACATTTTGTTGGAGCGGGGAGGGGGGGGGGGGCTTGAAGTCTACATTGTTACGAGGGGGGGGCGCAAGGTTATAAGCTCAGAGCGGCGGATGTAATAATGCAGAGCTTGCTGGTAAAACATGATTTATGGAGTGGTTTTATGCGCTAGGCTGTAGTGGCAGCACTCCTCCAGATGTGTGTTGCATTCCTGATTCAGTTAAGTCATTTCCTTGATTGATTACTGCTTGGGATCTCACAGGGCAAAGAGCCTGACAATAAAAACTTAAAATACGTCTTTCTTATTTTTGTATATGCATAACCCCCTGGTGCTCTCTGACTTATTTTATTTGTGTGTGTGTGTGTGTGTGTGTGTGTGTGTGTGTGTGTGTGTGTGTGTGTGTGTCATTGAAGATATTTGAAAGGGTTTGTTCCAAAGGTAATTAAGAATGAACACCTGGAAATCTATCAGCATGTATCTTACACAGTATCCTGTGTGATAATATATATAGTAAATATGGACTGGAGAGAAGGCTCATAGTGGGAAACGATGACCTCCGACGGAAGAACTATAGTTACCAACAGGGGACCTAAATGCCCAAAGCCTGCTTTATCAATCAGGCTGAGCCATTTCAGATGGCTGTATCGCATCAATACCAGGTTCTAATATATATTACATTCTTGTGTGTTTCACACAAAAGTATTATTCGATTTTATTTTTCATTTAATCTAACTAAAGGAAGGGGTCTTTTTTGACTGCTCTCTGACAGTACTGGTAAGCTCTATAATGATCATTCGCTAATTAGATGAATTATATAAATAGGATTTGCTCATTAGAGTAAACTTCATCAGTGTGGTTAAAATGTTCTTGTTGACAGTGCCAAGGATCTGAGTAGGGTCAGTTTTGAGTAAACATACTTGATTTTGTTATTATCAACACTTCAAGTCTACCCATGCTACATTGCCACTTATAATGTCCTTATGGTGTTTGTGTTTTAATGCTTTTTGTTCTGTGCAGTGTTATCTGCCAGTACCAAACGTTCTCTGCGATTTGAATTCAGTGATAGGATTTTTAAACTCAACAAGCTTTCTGAAAGCTTTTGAACAAGGCAGAATAGCCCTTCACCACTTCACATTTTGTGAACTGGTATATATTATACACATAATAGATGGCTTGTACCTTCCATTATTCAGAATACATTCCTTATAAAAATGTTCAGGGGTTCAGTCAAATATAAACTGTGCCACCTTCTGTCTAGCGGGTTATGATGATAAGTCCATCATCAAATTTATTTTGCATAGGCCTTTCGTGCCAAGGCATCCCAAAGCGCTTCACATGACAAATAAATATATTATACAATAATATATCAAAAAACATCCAAAAACAAATGGGAATAAATAAATAAATAAATAATAAATAAATAAATAAAATACATATTAACATAATTCTAAAACAGGCCATCCCAATCTACAGAAAGGCCTCTGCATGAAGATGTGTTTTAAGCTTTGATTTAAATGCATTTATTGAGTCAGCTTTACGGATTTCAATGGGAAGATTGTTCCATAATACAGGTGCATAATGACTAAAGGCTCTTCCACCACAAGAGCTGCGTTTTATCATTGTAGTCACCGGAAGCCCAGCATCAGCATCATGTATACATGCATACCCAGTATCACATATACATGCATACATACATACACACATAAACACAAACCCCACTAATGCCATATGTCAACACTGTTTATGATTTTTTTTCTTGGTTTTACCTGCCTGAGAATTTGAATTTAAACTGAATATTATTTTCTGCCTATCCTGTAGTAATGAAAACAATACTCCTCAGCGTTACTGTAACTCCCGAATCTTGCTACTTCCAGCATGTGTGACTGCGCTGTTGAGAGCTCCAATCTGTTTCCTGAATCGGTAGCAGAAGGTATTCCCCAAACAGATTGGAGTGAGATTACTGTGCGCTACAACAGGAATGCTGTCGGCTCTGCAGAAACTCTGCGGCATGGCACCAGCATGCCAATGACAAACACGCTGCGGCTCAGACACAGCCGTGAGTGTGAGTGCCAGTGCGTGCTGCATGTATCAAAAAGGCTTTTTAAAATCGGAAACTAAAATAAAAGCACCTACAATTCGTTGCACATACTTTTGCGCAACCGGATTGTTCCTCACGTCGCTGATTCACTTGTTATGCAAATTAAATCCCAGACATGTATCATGTGATATATAACAACTTCATACCCCAATCACTTTCAGTCACAATAGGCAAGACTGTTATTTCGCCACATTTTGACGAAGAGTTGATAGTAGGTGCTTGGATCGCAGGTGTTTCCGTTTCCAGGAAAATGCACCTATTACTAATGTTTGGTGATCCTACAGTCTATTGACAGATTGTATTGTTTTTGTGCAACCCTATCCTACCTGGACGGGTTAATGTCTTATATGAACACATCTGGAAGTAGTTCCTTTCATACCGCATGTAAGGGTCATTTTGTATGAGCTGTTATTGTCCTGCTGCTTTCCTATTCATATTCAGTTATAATGGGGAGGTTTATATGCAGTAGGAGAATCTGCTGCATTCGCCCCACCTGGTAATGTCTCTTTATGAGAGCCGATCAACAAATCATTGGCACAACCAGTAGAAAAAACGATCCACAGCTCTTTCAGAATACTGGTGTCAATTTTTCAGTGGTTTCAAGTCCAGAATACACCTCTAATTAGTACAAAGATGAAGATTCTGCTCAATTTCCGTTTTTGATTTTTAAACATATTTTAATCAGTTATCTTGTTTTACCTTGACATTATCAAGTGCGTCACAGGATAGCACAAATATAGATGTACTAATGCACTAAAGCATTTTTCTATACTCTGCCTTGCCAACGTTAGCAGTAGCATTCTAAATTGGGTGTCCTTATTGACAGGCAGGAGGAGACATTTATTCCCTGTCGCAAACACAATGATGGGGTCTCTCTAGGTTTTGGTCTGAGTCTTCACTGTTGGGGAGCTGGCAATGCAACACCAGTTGAAGGCGAGACAATACTTATCAATGATAGATTATAAAAACAGCTGCACTTACAATTCTCTGCAGAAGGCAGGTATTAATTGGGGTGGCCGAAGGCTCATGTCACCAAAATCACTGATTTCAAGTTCACCCTTTCAGAAAAAAAATCCCATTGAGATGCCATTGTAATACCAGTGCCACCCCAGAAGATACCCTGGCAGAACCATTACCAGACTACACCATTACCAGAAATTGCAATACAAATATTGCATGGTCCTCGCTGGAACTGATGCCATAGCACTATGCAGTACCACTGGTTGTGATATCACTGGTATGTCAAAGTATGAACATGATACCGCTGTGGTGTCATTCTACAAAAGGCTCATACCATTGTAGCTCTCCTCATCCCTTAGTACAGAACCATGACATTGTAAATGTAGAGTTGCATTGCCATTTCTGGTCTTTTGTACTGCATGTTCCCTTATAAAAGTTTCCCTTGTAAATACCAAAGTGTAATAAAGCATGGTAAAGCACATGCAAGCATTGTAAAGCCCAGAGAGGTATGGTAAAGCATATTTAAAAAACATGCCATGGAGAACGATGGTGAATACGTACAAAACCATGGGAAAATCATGAGAAACAGAACAGTGCAGTGCTGTGCAAATGTACTGTGTTGCATGGGGTGCTGTGATCCCCTGCATTCAGCTACAATTTCACACCATGTGTGAAATTGCTAGGGAATGTAAACCAACTGCAGAGACAACAAGGTCTGCTTTCTGATGCGTGCACTGGAGGGTTAAACGTTAAACGCCAAGGAATCATATTTGAGTGGAAAACGATACATGATTGTTGAACACTGCAGCTTTTAAACCGGTTTCCATGTGATAGAGGTGTGCTGCGTTTCTGAATTACTCTGTGAACCCTCTCCCTAACATGGCTACATTGACACTAACAGACTGTGTTTCTCCCTTTTGATAAGCTGCAGATCATTCTGCTATTATGGCTTTTTATGGCCCTACAGCAGCCCCCAGAGATCTAGAGGTCCTGGCGATCTGTTACTGTTCAGCTATCAATAGCCTTTACACTGGGGGTGGGGTTAATGCGGCTCTTTCAAATCTAAGGTATCCCATTTAGGAAAAACAACTGAACAGGCACAGGGAACAGCAGAGTTGTTTTCACATTTCCATCTGCACCATGAACCCATCTTGTTAAATCACGTTGCAGTATAGAACTAGGGCACCACTGCTTTCTTCAGGGATCTACAGTCTAGTCTCCAGTATTAAACAAAGGCACCATCAATACTCACTTTTCTGTGTCATTTCTATTTACCTTCCTTTACCTACATGTTTTTCATATAAATAATTGGCAGCTCTTTGCTTAAATGTTATTTAAATTGTTCTGCAGTAATCTTAAATTATTAAAAACTAGACATTTAAATTATTCAAAAACCGGTCTTACACTCAGCAATTTGTTGAAAAATGTATTTTTACAATTATTATACCACTACTACTACTACTACTAATAATAATAATAATAATAATAATAATAATAATAATAATAATAATAATAATAATAATAATACGAAGCAATGTTTTAGACTGCTGAATGACTTATAGTGAATTGAGCAGCAGTTTGGTTCTGATTTTGAGGAAGGTTCGGTGTAGGGTGTCATCCCTTATTTTCCTCCATCCACAATGAACGAGGGAACCCAGGTGGGCACTACCTGTATCTGAAAATAAAGTGCCTACCCTTAGTTTAACAGAGGAAGAAAAAAATAGCTATGTGATTGATCAGCCTTGTCACTCCTTGAGCCTCGCTAGCTTGCTGCAGTGTGCGAGGAATAGTCTTTGATTTTTCCTTCCCCCTCTCTTCACACACAGGTTGGAATGAGCCAGCAGCACGTTCACAGGGGGACAGCTTTGCATATTGATTCTTTAGGATTGCCCTTGAATGTTGGGACAGGGCGCTGGGGAGTACGGCAAGCAGAGAGCTGTGAGGAGCATAGCAAATCAGGAAAAAGAGAGTGAAGGGGGAGAAGGGGAGAGAGCGAGCACAGCAAAAGAGGGGGGTGAGAGAGAGAGAGTATGAGAGAGCTAGTACTACTGCAGTGAGAGAGAGAGAGAGAGAGAGAGAGAGAGAGAGAGAGAGAGAGAGAGAGAGAGAGAGAGAGAGAGAGAGAGAGAGAGAGGGGACTGCAGTTGTAGAGCTGATGGAAAAGGACCAGGGGACGATACCACACTGAAACATTAACCCTCAGTACATCAGTGTTGGATGGGTTGGCCCATCAGGAGAGGATCAGACAAAGGAACAATCGCTGGTAAGGGGAACCCTCTTTATTTAACCCTTTTTGGAATGAACGCTCTCTGATGACCTAGGCAGGTCGTTTACTGGAAGTTATGGGATGCTGAGCAATGTGTTGGTTGGTTCAGTTACAAACTGCAGAGGGACTGCTGGCAATGTGTACATCTGACACATCCTCAAATAGATGCTTGGAGAAACACTGTAGCTTACTGTAGCATTGTCCTATACTGAACATTTAGCTTTACAATGTTATTAACTATATGAGAAAGTGTTTTATTGTGAACGGGACTGTAGGGTTTTTATTTGAACCTAAATCTGTTTATTTTTTACTTCTCAGCTGTTAGACATGTACAAGCATACAGTATGTGTTTACACTTCGCTAATCAGAATGTATACTTTGATTCTAGACATTGTTTTTTTGCATTCATTTTCCTGCTGTTTGTTTGTGAAATGTTACAGATTGCTATAAAAAAATGTTTTCGCGGCACAGGTAAATACTGAATAAAAGAAACAGCTGTTAGAATCTAAAGGTCAAATGAAAACCAACCAGTGGCCTCTACTGGGTAAACTGGAATTTACCTGTAGCCCTACGACTGCTTGATCTTCTGAATATGTTGCACTGGGGATCCAGCTCAGTTTGATCATTTCAATTGTTTTTCACTTGAAGTTTAAAAGTACCAGCATAAGGTGATGTAAATCCTATAATTGAATGCAGATTTAAACTGTAATTAGGCACATTTCATTTTCACAAGCACACTATTTTAAAAGTACACTGCGACAGACAGAATTCAAATCTTATACATTTTGACTTAACAGCCCACACGTAAAATTAAGTTAAAACGCCATTTCCTTGCAAATTTAATATATACATATATGATATACATTCTAGATTATATTTTGCATATATACCAGCCTGTAGTTTGTATTTAGAATACATTTAATATATATATATATATATATATATATATATATATATATATATATATATATATATATATTAAAGATGGAAAATAATTGATAGAGCCTGGATAAAATATTTATATTTTTCAAATGCTTTCTTATGCGTCAATAATGAAAAGCGAGTTACAATTCCAAGGAGTGCTAAAACATAATTCAGACTTACAAGGGGCTGAGTTGGCTAGGGATCTTGCTGAAGTTGACAGTGCTTTCCAGAGTGATTTTCCATAAGAAGTATTTCCAGATTGGTTTATAACTGAAGACAGGGACAAATCCAAGGTCAAAAAAAATGTGAGGCTGCTGCTACTTACCATGGATAATTGAGTGTAACAATACTATGTACTTATACTATAGCTGATAGCTTGAAATGAGTGACATGGCAAGTAGGAATATATATATATATATACGGTTCACAAATACGTAGTCTGGAGACTTTTGTGTCATTGTTAATAATTTGAATATAAATTGTGTTTATGAGCCTATGATTAGAGTGTGTTTACCATAATTCCATGTATATGGAAAAGCCTCTTAAGGGATTGGATGACGTATACAATATATTTATTTTATGTTGCACATACATTTATTGGGACATAAGATTCATATAATCTTAGGAGCCACTTTCAGATATATCTGACAATGATGCGTTTGGAGCGTGGTTGAAAAGCAGTGAACCTTGAAAGGTGGAGGCACCAAATGATGGTTGTCAAGATACTGGGATTAACAATGCAAACTATAGATGGCGCTGCAATGCTATTGCTTTGAATTGGGCAGTCATTCGTCTTGTGGAAGGCGTCCATCTTTTCACAAGGATGTAGAGCGATGGGTTTTTTCAGTTTAGAAAGCACCAAACTCCTCAGGACAATAATTTAGCTGCTCTTCCAACTTTTTTGCTTGTTTTATTTTGCTAAAATAGCTGTATTCCTCTCAGCAAAATTACCCTTGCACTTACTTCAAAATAAAGGCAGTAGAAGTGATATACTGGCCATGTTTCCACCCTTTGATAATATGAAGTATTGGCGCCCTTGGTAAATTCTCAACCAGAACTTTGAAATGTGCCTCTTTACACTTCAGAATGATGCTTCTTAATTCCGTCCATATGTCTTCCCTTCAAAACTCTTACAGCAGAGCTGTTCTGTGAAGTGAGACTGACTGTTTCTCTTCCAACCTTTTAAAAAGAGATAAAAGACCCTTTTAAACCTCGCTGTATTCTTGTGTGTGTGTGTGTGTGTGAGAGAGTGTGTGTGTGTGAGTGTGTGTGTGTATGTGTGTGTGTGTGTGTGTGTGTGTGTGTGTTAGAGTTTAACGTTTAAAGACTCCTTGCTGTGTGTTTGTCATGTTTCATCACTGTATCGTTAGAATCTCCCTGCTATGAACAGCATGTTGCATCTCATAGAGGTCCTCTCCTGGGATAACACTCTTTGGTGTGTTTTCTTTGAGTGTCCTCAAGTACCATCTTATGGGCGGGATACTCAAGTAATATAAGAACCAGACACACTGGTCTGGTTTTATAATACAAGTAATATGATCAAAAAGATACATGTTAGCCCAGATCCAAATCTGATCTAATGTTATCTAAACTGTAATAATGTTAAGGGAATAGCATTAGTGATCTAAATAGATATTACCCCAGTCCTTCCAGGAGCATAGCTCGTGACAATGATTTCTATTGCACAAGAACAAGGAAACGTAAAATAAAGGGCTCACCATTACCCCCATAACAAAAGAGCTCTTTCTGCCAGTTCCGTTTTCATTCTCATTGTTGTGCAAACCTTGTACTTTCCTTGCTGCTTTAAACAGGAATGAATATAGGATTCGACAATGAAGAATATCACAGTACTGTATTCTTAATCCTGTTCTTCCTTTAGTCAATTGCATTAACAGTAATTTGGTTTGGTTATCAGTTTGAAATCCCAATTCATACATTGCTGAGAATACCTATACAATAGCTGTACAGTAGTTTATCAACTGCATATACAAACTCTAAATAATTCCTAACTGAAATAATTTCAACCAAATCGTATTGCGATCCAAAGAACTTGAGAAGTCCTGTTTTTTGGGAAACCAAGTGAAAAGTCTTTGAAGTTAATGACCGTGAACAGATTCTTGCTCTGACTACAGATTGGAATAGATACCATGACCCATGAAACTTCAATTCTATACTAGCCGTAACTTGAGGTGACATGGACAGCACTGCAATTGCAATGAGGCTTCAGCTCTGTCTTCTAAAGTCGTGGACAGACCGCAACATGTGAGATATCAGACAAACTTCTTTTAAATAAAGAGAAGCAAAGAAATCTGTCTGTTGACACCCAGTTTAACAGGCTGGTAGAATGCCCTGAAGCTAGAGAATACCTTCAGCAATCAAACTCTTGAAAGAATGAGTGCCCTGGTGTTCATTACAGTATCGTTTAGCAAACAGATTTTCTTTGTTGATTAGTCATTGTCAACAGATCATGCAGCAGTCACAGGAATACAAAGCAGTATACATGCAGAACTTAATTTGAGTGTTCATACTGTAATGCACATTTATCATACTGCATGGTTTTAATTAAAGCGTAGGACCCTATATACAGTGGACAGAGATATTTACATTGAGATAGATGGATACTGTTGATACTGCAGATTTTGTTTATTTTACATATTGTTTCCTGGCATATCTTACATTTTTTTCCCATTGCTTCTGTTTTGCTTCCAGTCACTAACTGTATAACCACCTACAGCTGCAAGATATAATTGCAGGTTAATGAGTGAAGGGATGCGGCTATATTTCCGTTGGGGGATGAAAACCAACTGGACTGTCAAAAAAGCTCACTCACTTTGTATAGTAAAGAGAAGGCTAAGATATGGAAAATGGTGTTATATAAGATTGTATTAACTTGTATTAATGGTGCATTTGAATACGTGTGGATCTAAATGCTGTCGCTGTTCATTAAAATAAGGACCTTTCCAAGGTTATGAAAATCATATGTGAGTTTCTGTAACGAAGTGTAAAATGTAACGACAGGTTCTGTTTTATTGATTGAAACAACGTCTGCAACTGGATTTGTCACCATTTAAATCAATTGAATAGACCCGTATATTCCATAAAGGATTCTTCACCTAAAACTCTCTGTGGCAATTTGGTTTGCAGTGCACAGGTGCTGAATTGATGAGATACACAAGTAAAGACAAACAAGTGATTTCAATCCAAACAATGGTTTTAATTGGGGGAGGGTTTGTAATCCCGGTCGTTTGTGACCGCAAATTCCACCTAACCCTGGGAATGAATTGTCAGGCCATCCAGTCCAGGGCACTCTGTTCCCTTTACACAGCGCCCTCACAGGTCGGGAGGGAGATTTATCACCAAGAATCATTCTATCTCTGTCACACGCTCCCATCTATGTTTAGAATTGCGTTAATAGTGTCTCAGTTTGCATCCCCTTGTCCAGCCAGGTTAGGTATTGCTTGGAGATTGTACCACTTGGCTTTGTCAAGTTAGATTAATTTGGCTCTCCACGGGAGAGACAGTAGATTAAACTGCAACACGGCAACAGTTGTAAATCACTTTTAGATTCCCTTCCAAACAGCATTCTGGAGTTTTGGGTCATGGATTACCTTTAAATCACCACGGTCTCTCATACACATCCTTTCCATTACAATCTCTACTTTCACTGCGAAATGTGTTCATTGCAAGAAAGATTGACTGTCTCTTCTAAAAAATGTGGTTTTCAATCTGCTAATGAGTACCTTTCATTTTACAGCGACTTCTGAAGGACTGTTTTGAATGTAATAACAGTTTTGTGTCTGGAGTTGTTGGAAATGTAAAATAGGAACAGACAATGGCTAGGCCAGCTTTTGTGTGCTTTACACTGGATTGGCAACACTTTATTCAATAGTTTTGCTGAGATTTTCCGAAATTCAAATTGGATGGGGAAAAAATGTAGACATTAATTGATGAACAAGTTTGGGAGAAAAGACCACTCACCCCTACACACTTTACATCCCCTTTCGAACAATCTGAAAAGAATATCAATTGACCTGTTACTAGTTCTTCTTTTCGTTCAATTGTTTAAAATTCCTCCACCACCCCCAATCACCACCTTTTTTAAATGATCCCATGGTCAACCAGAGGGTTGAGGCCACCAAATGTTTAATCTTGTACCATATTTACATTTTGTGTTGTGGGAGTTTGTCCTGAACTAATGAAAATGATGTTAAATATCTGATTATGGACAACGCAGTGTGTGCTAAATGTTAGTCAGTATATACAATAATAACGCCTTTGTTGTTGATAAATCCTGTATCTGTCTATGGTGCCTCGCTCTCACTCGGATAAGCCAGGGAAGCTAATTGAAGTAGGTTGGTTCCTTTGATTTCCTCCCAGTGCACAGGTCAGACTCAATACAGACAGACGCTCCGCTGTTCCTCTGTAAAATTCCCCCTCCCCAGGCGAAGCTCAACCAGAGAAACTTTGTGAGTCAGCAAATGTTACCTGCCACTCCCCCTGCCTGACAGTAAATTGCACAGTTTGGGCTGTTCCTTGGCAGGGGATGACTAACCAGACATTGCTGTCAGCATCTTACGAAAATGCACGCAGAAATAAACGTACTGCAAGATTAGAGTATAGCATATTACACTGCATTAGATGACAAGTGAATCTCCTTGCCTTTCAATAGAATTCCAAATACGTATATCTGACATGTGCTGATAAAAAAAAGGGACATCACAAAGACTCCCTCTGCAAAGTGCAGTCACCGAATGACTCATAATGTGTGAGGAAATGTTATCTTTCAAAAGTATACGTCATTCATAGTTAGATCTCTTGTTGTTCATTGCAAACTAAATTCTCAGATTTTTTTTTTTACCATATATATAAAAAGGACCATCTTCAAGTCATTGGGTTCAGAAGTGTTTGTGTTAACAATTTAGAAGAGATAAGCACACTAGTATGGCTTTGGTTTCAATTTGGAGCTGTAAATCTCTTTAGATTTGATAACACAAATGTAACTGCTAACTTGTAGTTGTGAGATAATTGTAAAATAACTGGTTTTGAACAAGATGTGCAGATAATAACACTTAAGAGCAGCTGTATATGCTATTTTACAGACATCTGGTATTTAAGGCAATTTGTGCTGATTACAGTTCTACAAATCCTAGTTCTCCTTGTTGATAATAAAAGTTATTCTCTTTGTGATCTAAGTGCAAACAGCCCTATTCATTACTTGTTATAGTTTGGGTTTTATTGCAGCAGAGGGAAGCCGCGGAAAGCAGATGTAATAAGGAGAGTTGTGAGAGAGTGATATAAGTGAAAACTCTATCAAGATTTTATGAGCTGTAATCAGAAGGTGGTTATAGGTCTGTAAATAATATTAGAGACAGGGAGCAGCAGGCACTGCCGGAATGTCTGGCTTTACTGAAAAGGTGTCTGAGATCCAAAAGAGATTTGGTGTGCTGAAAACACATGCAAGGCTGAAATACTATCATGATCTGAACTACTGCTTTCTTCTTTATATTCATGCTGTGAATGCATTAATATTATAATCGCCACCCATTTGTGTTTTTCATACTGTTTTACAAGGGTATGCTGCAACTGCAAACCTCACACAGCGAGCTGGTGACTTTCCTTGGATGAACACCCAGTACCTCCTGTTAGCTTTGAAAGTACTGAGCTGTGCAGCAATTATCCCTGCTTTCAAATGGTCCAGCTTATTTATTTAACTTGCTATGTTCAATCTGAGCTGTTGCCACTGAACCAAATTATTACAAAAGCACAGACCGCACCGTGCTGTCTTATAATTTACTATGACCGTCATCATAAAATCGGTGGCATATACAATAGTCCAGAACCATTACTTTGATTGGTAGTAATACAACATTGCTGAATGAAAATGAATACGATCTGCATATGCAGGATATAATGAAGGGGGCTTTAATCTGTAACACAGGGATCTACGTTGTCTTTTTCCCATAGATTTAAATTGCAATTTAATGCATGTTTCAATTTTGCCCTCAGGTAAGAGAAAGCGAGGCAGAGATGGGCAAATGGCATTTAATATAGAAAAGTGTAAGGTACTGCACGCATGCAAGAAAAATGTGCATTATAAATACCTTGTAGTGTTTTATATTGTGCAGTATTGTTTCATTATCAAAACTACCACGTACTGAACCACTGTTGAAGCAGCGAGGGCTGTGATTTTTTTTTCTTTGTTATTTTCTTTTTTATGGATGGTTGTTTTATTGGTCTGGTCTTCACCCCTCGTTGATAGATGCTTGTTTCATGCAACAAAAAACACAGGATGTTCTGCCAATTCAGAGAGAACATATACATCTTCAAACCTGATTTATCACCTTCTTCTCAAGCTCTCTCTGAGCTGTAATGAAGCAGATGTCACAAGTATAACATTTTCTCGCTGGTCTTCTAAAACAAAAAGATATTGTTCCTATTTGAGCATACCTTTTGATGGTTTGCGTGATTTTCTGTACTTCCCTGTGGAGTGACTGTAAAAAGTACCATTAATGTTTTTCTGTGGCAGAGTAATGCTTGTTTGTTGTATAAGGTGTTTTCATAGTCATGAAACAATATAATAACTATTACCAGTAGTGCTTTTATACAAAGACAATATACTGTATAATTAGATTTTGAAGGGTTTTTTTTAAATATAAGGTCGGCCAGGGTGTCCTTGGCTCACCGCGCACCAGCGACCCTTGTAGTCTGGCCGGACGCCTGCGGGCTTGCCTATAAGCTGCCCAGAGTTGCGTTGTCCTCTGACGCTGCAGCACTGAGATGGCTGCATGGTGAGTCTGCAGTGTGAAAAGAAGTGGTTGGCTGACGGCACACGCTTCGGAGGACAGCGTGTGTTCGTCTTCGCGGCTCCCGAGTCAGTGCAGGGGTGATAGCGGTGAGCTGAGCCTAAATAATAATTGGATACTCTAAATTGGGAGAAAATAATAAAAAATAATTGGTGACTACAATTAAAAAAAAAAAAAAAAAAAAAAAAAGATACCGGTAATAATAAATAAACGCTTGTCTGTGCTGCACACTTCTCATTATCGAGGGATTTCAAATGGTCACCCCTTCTACAACAGAGAATAGAAGAAACTTTAATGTAACGTAGAGAGACGGGGTGAAGTTTGTGAAGGACCCTGCCTGTTAAGAGATAATAGTTTTAGACTGAGATTGATTGGGTAGGGATTTCGACTCGTTCTGCTCCATAGGATTATTTATTAGGAACTCCACTAGCCTCTTTTCTCTGTGACCTTCTGACTGGTGTCATTTTTTCCTCAGTGATTTGATGAGTCCTTGTGAGCAATGTCCTCATTAGCAGTGTCAGTTTTGGAGTGTGATCCTTTCAGATTGAAAAGCGACAGTGTCTCTCCACTCAGTAAAGCAGGGTGGGTGTTGCTGTGCCCTAGAAACCTAAAGGCTGCTATAGATCATGGGATCTGGACACTTTTATAATACCAAACCACAGTATCACCAGCAATTGACAACAAAAGTGTATCTGGAACTAATATTGCACAGTGGCCCTGATAGTAGCACACTGATATTGATATGAGAACATAGATCTACGAACGAGAGAAGGTCATGTGGCCATCGGTTCCTAGTAGCTGGTTAGTCTCAAAACTTAAAAGGATCCCAAATGTTTTTGCATCAACAACATGGTTAGGAAACCTATTCCATACCCTCACCACACTTTGAGTAAAGAAGTGTCTCCTGCCACCTGGCCTAAGAATCCTTAATATAAGAGTAAGATACTGCTCATAACACTGCATCTGTGTCTCTAGATCCATTGTACTGCCACTTACCTGCCATTGATGATCACGTGGTAATATTTTGTGTTCGGCTGCTTGGTAGAGTAACTTTAATTATCCGTTGTTAGCGAGCAGCTGCACAGTGATTCTTCATTCCTCCCGCATTATTAATGGGATTAGTCAGCCAGAGTGCTAATCAGGCAGAGAGGTTTGCATGATTTATGATGGGCGAGGCTTCTCAATTTGAACCGGTTTACCTTGGGGAATGGCTCTGTCCACACTCTGCATGAGGGCTGCCATTAAACTCACACGGAGCTTATTTTTAGGCTTAGACTGCCACCGGATTTTGGATGGTCCAAGTTATAAAGAGAAACTCTCTGCTTTCATAGGCGGTGCATTGGGCAGATAGTCGTTTAATTGAAATCATGTGTCACATTTGACCAAGGATCATATTATGGGGCTGGCATAAAATCTGATACAGTGGTGTATATATAGCCAATTTAAAGTGCTGGATTTTGGTAGTGGCATAAAGCACAGTACAAAACGATGCCCCTGCTGTTGAAGCCCTTACCACATAATGAATTCCCTTCAACAACACCCCTTTTTACCATTGTGTTCCCTTGTTGTGTGCCAGACTTGCAGAGCCTATGAAAGAGGCTTTTATTGAAAACATGCCTCCTTGACTGCTTCAGCATGTGCTAATTGCTAAACCAATCCTGAAAATCACTCACGTTGGCCCAGTTATCAAAGACAAGCCAGGCCTACTCAATTCAAGCCATACAGGCCAATACTGTCACTTGAGATCTTTAATGTGTCACATGGGACTAGGTGGCAAAGTGGACAAATGCACTAGCACCTGCCAAATTATCTTAAATGGCAATGCAATGATTGTGTGCTGAGCAGCAATGTAGTTACACAGTCAACATACAACCACATGTGTAAATGCAGAGTAATCACAAAAGGCTCCAGCAAGTACAGTAACAAAATTTTCTGTGTTGTAATTAAGCACGTTGTTGCATTGTAATTACACAATCACATATGTAATCACAGGGTTATTACACGGTAGCTAGAGACATTTAATGTACAGTATTAAGACCATAAGAACATAAGAAAGTTTACAAACGAGAGGAGGCCATTCGGCTCATCTTGCTCGTTTGATTGTTAGTAGCTTATTGATCCCAGAATCTCATCAAGCAGCTTCTTGAAGGATCCCAGTGTGTCAGCTTCAACAACATTACTGGGGAGTTGGTTCCAGACCCTCACAATTCTCTGTGTAAAAAAGTGCCTCCTATTTTCTGTTCTGAATGCCCCTTTATCTAATCGCCGCGTAGTCTTCTTTGTTCAAGACTGAATAGATTCAATTCTTTTAGCCTGTCTGCACACGACATGCCTTTTAAACCTGGGATAATTCTGGTTGCTCTTCTTTGCACTCTTTCTAGAGCAGCAATATCCTTTTTGTAACGAGGTGACCAGAACTGAACACAATATTCTAGGTGAGGTCTTACTAATGCATTGTAGAGTTTTAACATTACTTCCCTTGATTTAAATTCAACACTTCTCACAATATATCCAAGCATCTTGTTAGCCTTTTTTATAGCTTCCCCACATTGTCTAGATGAAGACATTTCTGAGTCAACATAAACTCCTAGGTCTTTTTCATAGTTCCCTTCTTCAATTTCACTATCTCCCATATGATATTTATAATGCACATTTTTATTGCCCGCATGCAATACTTTACACTTTTCTCTATTAAATTTCATTTGCCATGTGTCTGCCCAATTCTGAATGCTGTCTAGATCATTTTGAATGACCTTTGCTGCTTCAACAGTGTTTGCCACTCCTCCTATTTTTGTGTCGTCTGCAAATTTAACGAGTTTGCTTACTATACCAGAATCTAAATCATTAATGTAGATTAGGAATAGCAGAGGACCTAATACTGATCCCTGTGGTACACCACTGGTTACCTCACTCCATTTTGAGGTTTCTCCTCTAATCAGTACTTTCTGTTTTCTGCCTGTTAACCACTCCCTAATCCATGTGCATGCATTTCCTTGAATCCCTACTGCATTCAGTTTGAGAATTAATCTTTTATGCGGGACTTTGTCAAAAGCTTTCTGGAAATCTAAATAGACCATGTCGTATGCTGTTGCATCCTCAAAAAAGTCAAGTAGGTTAGTTAGACATGATCTCCCTTTCCTAAAACCATGCTGGCTGTCTCCCAGGATATTGTTACCATATAGGTAATTTACCATTTTGAATCTTATTATAGTTTCAATAAGTTTACATATAATAGAAGTTAGGCTTACTGGTCTGTAGTTACCTGGTTCGGTTTTGTCTCCCTTTTTGTGGATCGGTATTACATTTGCTATTATTACCTAATATATCTTTGTTGGTTTAGGGTACTTGGTAGTGGGACATTTGTGACCTTTGCATTTCAACAATTTTCAATATAGATACCAACGTTGATTTATTCAACTTTACAGAGTGCATTTCCAGAACAAGCTAACTTGATTTCCACATTAGTTTATATAATAATGCTGTATGTGTGTGTTTGGTTGCTGGGGGCTTTTATAGTGTCCTATTCTCTCACTGCCAGTTGTAGAGTCTCTCTGTGCTGTTTACAGCTGACAACACTATATAATCTGTTAGAACTGCAGCACCAAGGCTGAGTGCAGAATATTGTTTGTGAAAACAGAGCGGGCTGTTTAGCAACCTTTGTCCATCCCCTGCAGTCACTGAATATTGATTTGAGCATCCGTATTATCAATACCACTGTAGATGCCTGGAGGGTTCTCTGATGTGATTTTGAGACATCAATATTTCAAATCCATTAATATTTCATGCCACTCAGAATCAGCTCCTGTAAAATTATATTGCTTTTGAGAATGGGCAGTCATCTGGTTATTCTTTGAAACGGCATGCATTTTAAATGTGATAGTCCCTGTCCTTCTCCTGCTGTCTATAAAAGGCCTATATACAGTAAGTCTTCTCAATATTGCGTCAGAACTAACACATTCCAGAATCCACACCAATTTAAAGCCATTTTAGCAACCTTATCGTTTCTGACCAGGCAGTGTGTGCATGTATTTTAAATGTGATGTTTGTGAATGCAGTGATCATGCTTCCCCTCACAGCTCTATGAGCCAATTTAAACACCCCCATTTAATGCCATTGCCCTAGATGTTTCTCAAACAGAGACTAGTACCAATCGTGCAGACCTGTATGGTTTTTTTTGTGATGCAGACTGAAGTCCACTGGTGGAGTTAGATTCAAACCCATGTTATTGAACAAAACTTTGATACTACTTACTTATATGGTAACACCATATCAATGCTAAAATTACACAGTGCCTATTAATGGAAGTATGTTATTACTCTGCAGTCCACAATCATTGTTGTAATAAATGCGCTATAACTGACAGTGCCTCCAGGGAGCACATGCTAATGCTGTCTTCCAAGACCACTTGGAAAAAAACTATGAATACAATGTTCAGTTCTCAGTGCTCAGTGTAATGCACACAAACACTGTCCTATTTTAAGAAACAAGCTGTATTTTGTGTGGATTCAAAAGCTGTTTGCGCCAGAGCAACAGGCCCTAGCGATTTCCAAGGAAACACAACAACATTGCAGCATCAGCTTGACAGTAACTGTATGTGTCTGCATTGTGCAATGAAACAGACTTTTATACATTGTTGTATGTACAGTACGAGTACTCATACAAAACTCATTCAACCAGCACCCGCAAAGCAAATTGATATAGAGTACTGTGCCTGTTTGTAACATATAGAGGGGGCGCCGTTTATATTTATGGTTTTATTATGCTGCAGGGACTCACTCGCATTACAGGGCAATGTAGAAATGAGAAAGAATCACCAGACCGTGCAGTGTTATGCAATAGATCAACAGCAAAGTAAGTGCATGTTACTAAATGCATCAAACATGTTGAATCAACTACAGAGCATGGAGAACATTTGTATAGAGTAAATGGAAAGGAAGCAGCAGTAAACCGAGCTTCCAATTGCTTTGGCACTATAGGGGAAATGCAATGGTTTCTTACTAAGAGGAAATGGTGGCACAAGTACAGCTACTAGTATTGGCATTGGGAGAATGGAAACCTGGCTTATAAAGCTTTTGATGTGCTGGTAAATGCATAAGACTTTAAGGGAGTGCTAAACCAGTGCTTGAAAATCAAATGTATTACCACTAAGTAACCGTATAACCATTACTGGTTCCCCCTTCTATTGTGATAGCAATATTTTGGTTATTCGCTTGCTTTTTTATTTACATTATCCTGATATGCAAATATGTCAGAATCAATGCTATAGATGAACCACTGCATCCTGATGTCACTTCTGTAGGTCAAATAGTCTGATTACAGCGAGAGGGTTTAAACTATTCACTATAGCTTTTCATAGCTGTGTATTCCAAATAATAAAATACAAGCAAATGGTCAAGAGAAGGGTACCAGTGTTTACATTGCTATGTAAGAAAATTGATTTGAATGCCCTGGTTGGCCCTCATTTAATGTGTTTACTGGTGCATCTGCCCTTCAGCTGACCTTGAGAAAAAATGTGTACTCCGTATCTGTATGCAGTCCCCCTACATGCAAATTACTGCCTCAAATAACCCACTAAAACATTAAATATTATGGTAAATAATGAAAGTGAATTCCTCGCTCTCAAAACCATGGCAGTTCAACACATTTCTAATGAAGGCTGTAATTACTGCAACATCACAAGCCATTAAACAAAATCTCCAGAAGGGAATGCTTGCAGAACCATTGGGACTCTTTTTCAATAGATTTTTTGTTTTAAGCCCTGCTCATACAGTGCAGTACGTGATAAACACCCTGGGTGCAAGGTAGCAGAGTCAGCAACGAGTTTATGAATTTTCTAAAGCTGGCAGCCTTAGCCTCCACAATATGGAAATATTCCCAACACCTCTGCTTCTGCAATCATGATCAACTCATTTTTAAGGAGTTACTGAAGAATAAATTTGTTAATTTTGTAATAAATTTCTATACTTTTGTTAATGTATAGAACTGATATACAGTTGAGTATGCATACATGGCATAGGATATGTAATATCAGTTATTGGAATAGCCTGTGGCTGAGGTTGTGATATTCCAAACTATCTGCTTCATAAATAAAACGCTGTCCCTCTGAACAAACTCTTATGTCATTTTATGTCTTTGACTCAAAGCTGTTCCAGCTGTAAATCAGAATTGCATTTACAGTTCCTGCCCACTGCCTCTTCCTTTTCTGCTTCTGAATTTTATAAAGGCTAAGCTGTATTCAAGGACGCTTAATACATTATTTAAAAAGTCATTTTCCAAACTGCAGAAGAATGGTGTTGAACAGTCCATGAAAAATAAATGTAATACATGTTTTTTTTTACAATCTTCTTCTTCATATTTAAATCAATTGTCGACCAGTCATCTTTAGCTCTATCCATCATCCATTACAGATTTGCATTTGTACAACTCAAGCGCAGTGAGTTTTACGCTAATTGTGTTAATGCCTGAAGCTCTAATCAAGGAATTCTGTACGTTGGATTCACCACCACTGAGATATACAGCAGGCATTTTAAAACGTCATTTTTACATTGTCCTGCAACCTTGCTATACAAACAATGCACACGGTGTACAAAAGCATTACCTTGCAAGTACGCAGTGCGTGTTTTAACCAGGCATCTCTGTGTCCTCTCTGCAGGGCAACCCCCTCTCGCTTAGTTCAGAATGACGTGGGGCTTGTTCAAGAAGAAGCCAGAGCCCATAGTGGGCCCCAAACCAAACAGCACAGTGACCATGCCCCCTCCGGTCATGTCTACTGTGGCTGACAACTCGACTGAAGTGGAAGGACCTAACGGTAAGAAGAAAGACATCTTCGAGGATATCAGGAGCAAGTTCATCAACGAGATCGACAAGATTCCTTGTGAGTAGAAGGGAAGGCAGGGGATGGGGTGATTTTCCACTGCAGTGTTGTCTGAGATAGTTCTGTACCTTTTCATTATGTGATTGCCATTCTGTTGTTACGCACTAACAAAAGACAAGATCATAGAACACATTTCTAGATACCAACTTCAACTGTAGTATCCAGTATAAAAAAGTGTTAAAAGAGGACTAAATCGTATTTAAAACAAAACAAAACACAAATGTTCTCCTGCATAATTTAACATTCCACATGTGTCAATGTTTAGTGGGAGCAATAGGCTTATTAAATATGTATCGGATTTACCAACAGTTAAGTAGCATTTTACCTCCCAGCTCCATCCTTATCTCCTTCTGTCCTGGTTGTCGCTCTTGGTCTCATTAACTCTTCCCCCACACAGTCCTGACTCTCATCCTCACTTTAAGGATTGCACAAAACGCTGTCAGTGGGGTGTAGGATAACCATGCTCAGCCAGAGCAGCACTGGTTCAAGGATCTGAGGTTTCTAAACAATGCTGGAGAAATATATGAGCCATGGTTGCTGTCTCTAATCTGGGAGAGGGAGGGACTGCAGGGACATGGAGATCAATCAGTCATTGAATGAGTGCTGCACCACATGTGTTTGATGTCCAACACCACTACTCACATTCTCCTTCTGCCCAGTACCCACCTCGTATATGCCCTTGAGTCCAGGTAACACTCCCTCCTCTCTTTTCCCTCTTTCCACAGTGCCACCCTGGGCTATCATTGCCATTGCCGTGGTTGCTGGCCTTCTGCTCCTCACCTGCTGCTTCTGCATCTGCAAGAAGTGCTGCTGCAAGAAGAAGAAGAACAAGAAAAATAAGAAGGACAAAGGTGCCCTCAACATGAAGAACATGAAAGGAGGGGATCAGGTAATGAAGGCCACTCCAGAGGCCAGCAGAAGCAGCCTATACTGGCTTTGAGCAGTCCATATGTGTGTTATCAACAAAAAGTATTATAGACATCAGAAATGCCATTGATATCTCCCTTTATTATGGAAAACATGTGCCACAGTCTAGAGAAATTGAATGCCCACTTTTTCCGTGACGCAGTTCCAACGATATATTTCTACCTGTCAGATAAACCAACGCAACTTGAAAAGTCATGACAGCTTTAGAAGAGAAATGCCCGTACACCCAGGAATGGGCCTTTGGTAATGGGAATGTTGCCTTTTGAGAACAGAAGTAATTTAAAAACTGTTTTAAAATTCATAGAATATTAAAGTTTCAGCAGCTAATTGGATGGCAAGCAGGACATGTTTGATATGTTTTTGATATTCTCTGTTATAAGGTTTTTTTTTGTGAAAAATGTCAGTGCTGTATATTCCTGTGCTTTGGGGCTTGCTGGAGAAATGACAGACTTTGTTGAAACATGTATTTGAAATTATTATTATTTGCTGCATTTAATTATTCAAAGCAGGATGCATAGATTTGAAAATGTTGCATGTATTTCCTTGATAAACATTTTGATAAGTGTGATACATTGCAATTACTGTCTGGAATTGTCATGTTCTAAGGGTTGTATGACACTCTAAAGAATGACAGAAAATGTGTTTTTCATAAAACATATTACTGTGTCAGGTATTATTTATAAACTGCAAACAGGTAACCAGGCAACAGACACAATGACAAAGTGCAGGGCAGTAAATATAAATATTAATAATGTAAAAAATAAAATGGATAATTTTGACGAATTTAAAACAGAGCCATCTGCCCAAGGTCAGGTACAAAATCTGGAACAAAACAGCTTCTGGCTTCAAAGCATCACAAGGACTAACATTTTATACAAACATCACAAACTGATATAATGTACAATTACAGGACTAACCCTACATTAACGCCAGCTCACATAAAGTATTCAAAACAGCAGATTGCCAACATTAGTTTATGCGCTCTAGGCCTACATTTTGTGCTGAGTTTGAAATAGTATTTTGTTATCTGCAGCATTTAGGATTTTGCAAACTTCAATTAAGCCCTTTCATATCTGTCTTTTATCCCTGGACTGGTCTACAGTACTACAGTACTACAGTAATGCCAGGAGAATTGCATACGTTCTGGGGTTCTGATACGTCTCAGAATCTGGTTTAGTTAAAAGGGTGGCCAGGAAATGAAATGACAAAATTTATGATGAGAAGTCTGTTAATTATTATTATAACATATTATAATAACATGTTATAACTCGAAAGACTGTGGCATGTTTATCTAATTTTAAGTTTCAACTGAGTTCTTATGATTAACAGCTTGCTTCACCAACCCAGAATGACACTAATCTTGGGAATACCTTACCTAAGTAACATTAGGTCTTCCAAGATCAATTCATAAACGTTTAAGGTTATTTTTGAAACAGAGGAAAGGGCGGTTGTGAGCAACTTCCATGGCATATCAGTGACTTTACCTTAACATTTCACAATGGCATTTATTGGCCTCTCTCAGTTGCGTTGGTATACAGTGCTATCCTGTAATGTGCTTTAGAAAGGTATTGTTTTTTTATTTTCAAGTCTTTGCAGGACTTTAGCAATTCCGCACTAATAGACATTGTAATCAGAAGCAGAGTGTTTCATTTCTCCTCATTCTCCTGCCATGTTGTTGATTGCCTGTTGTATTTCCTGTGTCTGTGAGTTCAATCTCTTCCTCTCTCTCTGCTCTCCTCTCCTGCTCTCTGTCTATCTGTCTGCTGTGTATCTTGACCCTCCCGGACTGCGGCGCTACGGTAGGTGTCCGGCAAAGGGCTCGCTACTCACACAGGGCTGTACGGTCCCCAGCTCTAAGCTGAGGGGCTGATGTGAATGTTGGAGCTTTTCCTTTCTCACAAGATGAGTTGGTGAAGATGCTTCAGGGCGAGTTTAAGCTGCTTAGTATTTCACTTCTGATATGCCTCACAAAATGCTGTATCTCGGGAATTAGGAGAAGGCTGACATTTTGGCAGAAACCCAAAAGCTGATAAAATGCTGAAGTTAAGCTTTTTTTTTTAAGGCATGATTTCTTAACTATCTCAGCTTAACCCTATATTGCAGTGTGTCCAGCACAGTACAAGACAGTTTTATAGTGCTATCAGAAAAAAGCAAAACCACGAAGTAACTACAAATAGTATGAGAAATTAAGTAAGTAAAATGGCAAGATGCACTTGAATTATTTCATGTGCATTTAGTACTTTTAGTAAATTTCAATCTCGATACTGTTGGGTTTAATAATTCTGACCATTCTTGCTGTTTTGGCCACACTGCAACATATCATTAAAGTTCTCTCGACTAGTGGTTGAAAACTACACTATGCGTAGTTATTGACACACTGCACGCTGTGGCCATTGGCTGTACCATAGGCTCAACATTAACAATCTACATAACTAGTACTGCCCTAGTCATTGCTGTATGATCATTGTCAATCATTACAAAACAGACACAGTTGTATACTAATAATATCTACCAATGGAAAGTAGCACCCTAATTCAGACTGGAGACATTTGACATTGGGACAAGTATACAAGCTTTAAATTTCCATGCTTTATGGCAACCAATGAATCAATTATCTTAAAAATCAGCTTATTTACACTAACAGTGAGTGGCTGAGCTACATAGGGTGTTAAGCCCTTCATAAATATTAGGAAGAGTTTTTTTTCAGCCATTATTATGAGCTGTGAGAAATAGGCACCCAATTAATGCCTAAATGATCTTGGTTGAAAGCTGTATGCAAATGATGATGTAGCCTAAGGGATATGTTGACAGGTTTTCTATAACTATTGCCTACAGCCCTGTATACAGAGGGAAAATGTCTTATGTCTTTGGAAAGATGCTTTAATATTGCAGCTGCATGCTGATGCGCTTATGAAGAAGGGCTAGTGAACAGATTGATGGTTTCCATTGCACCTTGTCCATTTTGTTTATCCAAAACAACAAGCCTCTAGATACATATCTGACTTGGGTTAGGGAAGAATTGGATCAATCTGATTTACAGATGGACCATGTAGCGCATATGATAGTAGCCCGAAGATCTGCAAGAGAGGGAGTGGATTTTTCACCTTAGAGCCTGTGCTAAAGAACTTCATCTTCCACAGCTCGTTGCCTTCGTAGAACAGTCTGTAAATCCAATCTTCCTTGTGTAGCATGATGCCAGCATCCAAAACTTTGTGGTGCATGTTAGATCAGGTTTATCTTACTGACAACCTGCAGCTTTAAAGAATATGGTAGAATTTTTCTTGAATGAATTGCTGCTCCCTAAGCCTGGATTCAATTCTTAATTATGACTGGCCCAAAATTCTCATGAAAAGTTTATTTGAATTTTTTCAAGTAATTCATTTTTAAGCAATCGACTCATATGTGGAGGTCTGCGACTTTCCCTACAAGGAATTCAGTGGAGAAGCATAAGGGACGCTCAAAGGCTCAAAGGCTAAAGCAGCCCTCTCTTACATCTTAGGTTGATTTTCTCACCTATTCATTTATTGTACTGAAAATCTTTAGGTTCTTCACTTTATATGTTAATTCAGAAAATGCAAATATGTATAAAAAATAAAAACATGGCTTCATCCTGGGTCCTTTGCTGTACAGTAGGTCACAGGTTCTGATTGCAGCAAGACCTCTGGAGTGAGTCTGACCTGCAGAACAATACATTAAGTTATTAAGTAGCAGAAATCTGCAGAAACGTTCCATCTTTAGCGTTGATTTTTAAATATCTGCATATTATGAATTGAAGTATTCAATACAATTAAAGACCCAACAGATCCCCATTATATGGTCTTATTAATGTATTGTAAAACCTTGGTAAGCACTCCTCTACAGAGGTAATCAGTAAGAAATGAATCACTAATCAAAGCTCAAGCCAAAACGTTTGTGTGCTTGACTTGACTAACTGTTTTTGATTGCGCAGTTAAAGCTATGGAAGAAATGAATGACAGAGATGGATTCTTGTAAGTGGAGCATGCCAGTACCTAGTCCTGCGTTGTGCTGCTCCAGAAGCTGCAGATGTTCTCTAACCTCCTCATTCTCTCTCTGGTTGGTTTCTGCAGAACAAACAGGACGATGATGATGACGATGCAGAGACGGGACTGACTGAAGAGGATGAGAAGGAGGAGGAGAAAGAGCCGGAGAAGCTGGGCAAGCTGCAGTTCTCACTCGATTATGACTTTCAGGACAACAAGGTGAGAGGGAGCATTCAATGAAAAATAAAAGCAGTTTACTATGGAGACAGTCAAGACAAACGTTTTCATTGATTTTGTTCAGTTTCTTTAGTATTTCTACATTTAGCACTATTGAGGGTTTTACTGTAAATGTGTGATTTTTCTTATTCGACTGAAGGTTTGTCATATGTTAAAACAAATGTAATATGTTTACCCCTTATAAGAGTCTTCCATAGTAAAAGCATAGCAGCTTGTAATAAAGTGTAGTGAAAGCATGGGAAAGCATAGGCAAGCGTGGTAAATTATAGCAAGGTATGGTAAAGCATATTAAAGATGGTTGTAGATTTCATCAGTTATTATATTAGCAATCACCAAAGACCCTGAGTCATACCACTCAAAACATGAATGCTACAAACCTAATACACACTGCATCCCATGGTACCATATCAGAACCAGCCAGCTAATGGCTCTGCAAGAAGAGCGAGTATATTTGCTACGTGTCTAGCTGTTGCCTCAGTCCTGAATGATTTGCTTGCTCCTCCTCTTTAGCTGAATGTCGGGATTATCCAGGCAGCTGACCTCATCTCCATGGACACAGGGGGCACGTCTGATCCCTACGTGAAGGTCTACATCCTGCCAGACAAGAAGAAGAAGTTTGACACCAAGGTCCACAAAAAGACACTGAACCCTACCTTCAACGAGACCTTCACGTTCAAGGTATCCTAGCTAACTGGATCGGTTCCGCCTCCACAGACACACACAGTCTGATTAACTGAGGAGGCTGGATGTTCTCAGCTATGAATATATCTAAACTAATGGGGCAGTCATTGTTGTTGAAGTTAATTAACAGTCAAATTCAAGAATAAGAATATAATAAAACATACTATTTTAAATAGACTGCATGACTCCTACACACTACAATATATATATGAAACGCTTGATAAATCTTTACACATTGTATGGCTATCTAACTAATCAACTGTTAACAGTTCATTTGAAAACTCCAAGTTAAAAAAATGAAGGTTTAACAGCACTGTCATTTGCCAAAGCTGGCATGTAATTCTAAGAGTTTCCCCACCATCTGTTAAGGTGCTTAGCCAGTATGAAGTCTCCATTACTCTTCAAGTGTTTGTTTGTACTTCTCGTCTGCGGTTTTCTTTTCCTAATTACTGAAGGCTAGCTAACACCCCTTACTCAATGCCACAATTATAACAAGAAAACAAATACTACACTATCAAAAGCACCTTCCAATGTTATACTACAGTACTGTATAGACCAGGGGTCTCCAAACCTGGTCCTGGAGCTACAGCTGGTTTTTGTTTCAACCAGTCTCTCAGTTACTTAATTGAACCAATTATTGGCTTAATTAGTCAAGATTAACAGGTGTTTCAGATCTTTAGCCACTGATGATGTGAAGACACCTATAAAACCCGCTGGATAGGAGCTCTCCAGGGCCAGGGCTGGAGATCCCTGGTATAGATATATAAGGAACTGGTAAATATTGTGTTGGCTTTCGTATGAGTTTGACATTTATCCAGCACAAGCCTAATGCAGCAGCTATGGCATTTAATACACACAAGTATATTGGGTGCCATTTTCTACTATTAGTACACTGTATATAAATACCTCATCTATAACTGACAGAAACACAAGCTAATGATGCAACAGTTTAAACGTGCTGTCTATTGGAAGGGTCTTTAAAGGCTCACCTGTTAAAGGCATGACCATGTGGTGTGCAGGGTAAGTCATGCAACCAAGGGAGTGCAGGTTCTCATCCTGGCTGTGTGAAGTTGCTGATCTTCAACACCTTGAGGGACTGTTTCTCCTCACCGCACTACAGCGGCCCCTGCTGGCCAGGCTTCCTGTGAGCTCAGGCACCCACAGGGCTGGTCTTTATACTCCACAGGCTAGTAGGTCGATGACATTGGCTGTAGAGCTCCTGGGTGTAAAGAGGCGATTGGCTTAAGAGACAGATGAAAGGATGGCCATTGGTCTTCAGTTATCCTGCAAAAATAATTGGGCATTCTAAATTGGGGAGAAACACAAGGGTGAAATAATTTGGCGATCTAAATAAAAAAAGAAGAAACTATAAAATTATATAATTGAAAGATAGAAGTTTGTCTCTAAAGGTGTGATATAGAACAGATAAAGTAACAGATAGGCAAGTCAATTTAAAACTGTTTTGAGGCCAGGCTCACAAGTCCTTGCCCAGAGATCATGTTGTTGCTGGGTTTTCACAAAAAATCCCTATATCTCCGATCTGCCAGGAGTCATTGATTTTGAAAGCTAAAAGCTGTGGCATTCAATCCTGACCCAAGAATAATGCCCTGCCCTTTCTGCTGACACAACAGTCTGTCAGGAATCAAGTAGCTGTTGAGATTCCAAGGGCACTGAGATTCTGCTTAGCACATCGCTTTTGCAAAAATACTGCAGACACTCTAGCAGCGTAGCAGGAGCAGAGAAAATGGAAGGCAGTGCAGGCATCCGCTCATTAACCACTTGTCTTCCAGACATATTTAGGTATTTACAAGAGACTCACAGCGTTTGCTCCAGCCTTTAATTAACTCTTCTATTTCTTATGCAAAGAGAAGATTCCATATTAAGGCTACACAGCTGATAAAACAAATGTCCTGGTTGAATTATATTATGAATACCATATGCACACCATGATTGCACAGCACTTTAACACAATGTTTTGATAGTGGGAATAGGGTGTTAATTGTTGGGCCATTGATTTGTCAAATTTGACACTGTTTTTTCACCTTTCTAAAAAATGTATTAGTTAATTAAGGTTAATGAAAATGCAGTATATGAATTTCTGTACTGCACAAGTATTGCGAGGTATACAGTACAGTGCAATTTATATCCGTTTAAGGTCAAATGGACATAGGGACTCTGTAGCACTACAAAGTGGCACCAAGTAGTTGTGTGCAGCATGGATCAGAAGATTTCATCGCAAAGATCATTTAATGGGAGGGTACTGAACCCTCTCAGATGGCATATGAAGCCAGTGTATATAAACTGTGTTGTAATGAGAACCGCTCATGTCAGATCTGGCTGCTCTTTACGCTTACCCGCTAGGTCCCCTACGAGGAACTGGGAGGAAAGACCCTGGTGATGGCGATCTACGACTTTGACCGCTTCTCAAAGCATGACATCATCGGAGAGGTGAAGGTGCCCATGAACACAGTGGATCTGGGAAAGCCCATTGAGGAGTGGAGAGACCTGGAGAGTGTGGAGAAAGAGGAGGTGGGTAGTGCAGGACAATCTAGTACTCCCCAGTGGTTAATGCCAGCAAGTAGCAGCACACCCTTACTGGATATTGTGTTTAACTGGGTTGTATTTCTTGGTACTGTGTAGCCCTCCCCCTGGTCTAACTGGTTTCTGTTCATATCCACAGCCTGAGAAGCTGGGAGATATCTGCATCTCTCTGCGTTACGTTCCCACGGCAGGGAAGCTCACTGTCTGCATCCTGGAAGCCAAGAACCTGAAGAAGATGGATGTGGGTGGGCTCTCAGGTGAGTGAAAGAGAGACTGTGTGTTGGATACAGCCAATCGGGAAACAACAGAGCCATTTAGAATGTTTGTTCAACTGTCTCCCAAGTAACATTCTGGAAGAGCACAACATTAAATGCTGGATGGAAAGTTCTTACGGAATCTCTGAAAAGGATTATGAGTGTTTACACTAATGTAAATGGTATGTTCATATTGTTGTTCCCACTGTAAGAAGCTGTAGGGCACCATCCACTGGCCACTGGCAGATTCGCACGTTGTATTATGAAGAAAGTATTTTTCATATTTTCATACTTGCGTTAGGGGTATCCCCCCTTCCTTGCGAACATTTTAGACAATGATTAATCTGATCTAAATTATTTAAATTAAATTTCGAATCAGTAAAAGAAAAAGAAAGCAACAACATTGATTAATTTAAAATTATATAATTTGCAACTTGAATTAAGAACTCATCAATGAATGGAGTGTACCTACAATCATATGCTGATAATGACAAACTTCAGTTATTTACAATCACCCAAGCAATTTAATCCACTTTATACATTCATATGCTTATTCGTACTAGTCTTGTGTTGAGCACCGAGGCCGGGAATCAGCCAAGATTCACCTTAAATCTAATCTTACATATGAGTTTTATTTTGTGGGTTGTGCAATGACTGTCTCGGGTCTGCGGTTTTTAATTTAAATTTGCGGGTCTTGGCCGGCAAAATGCAGGGCACTTGGGTAGGGACAGGGCTGATGCAAAGTGTGTGTGTGACTGTCGCCCTCTGATCCCTGTGCTCTCCTCCACTCCAGATCCCTATGTGAAAATCCACCTCCTAGCGAACGGTAAGAGACTGAAGAAGAAGAAGACGACGGTGAAGAAGAACACGCTGAATCCCTACTACAACGAGTCCTTCAGCTTCGAGATCCCCCTGGAGCAAATACAGGTACCCTCTCCACCTGTCTGCTATTGCTGAAGTCTGATAGTATTATTATTATTATTATTATTATTATTATTATTACTAAGTGTCTCATTTAAGCAATGTAGCGCGACAGAGTGTGCGAGGTTTAACTGAAATCTGGTTTCTTTCTACAGAAAATCCAAGTGGTGGTCACAGTGCTGGATTATGATAAGATTGGCAAAAACGATGCCATCGGCAAGATCTTAATAGGCATTAATTCCAGGCACTTTTCCGACATGTTGGCAAACCCGCGTCGACCCATCGCACAGTGGCACCCGCTCCAACCTGAGGAAGAGATAGACGCAGAACTGGCAAAAAAGAAGTAAAAAAAAACACTGACCGAACAAACTAACTAACTAATAAACTAACAGACACTGCATGAAATTAATGGATTACCGATACTAGAAAACATGGTAAGCGTTAAAAAAAATTAAATAAACAGCAGCACCTACTGAAACTCCAGCAACAACTACCACAACATGATTTCTAATATTCAAAAACTGATTTAAACTAACAACAAATCATGTAAATTGGACGAGATGGATAGATCAGTTCACTTGTATACGTTTAAAATGCATACAAGTTTTAGTTTTAAATGTTTTGTGATTGCTTTATTTAAGGTTCTGTGATTCCGTGTTGAGAAGAATTGATAAAAGGTTGCGATGTACGACATGCATTTTATAGGTATATTAGTAAAATGACATCTCTAACATCCTGCAGATACAGCCTGTGTCTGCAGGGGGAACGTATGATTATACTGTGAATTAGTATCAAAGGTAAGCAATGTGGTAACATAAACCCAAGATGTTCTGAAAATGATCCCTTTAAAGAAACACATTTGAAGAAAAAACGTTTCTAGACAATAGTGGTTGAAAGTTTGTAACAAAGAAAACCCCGCTTACGTTACTGAGAGAGCTTACGTTACTGATAGAAAATTCATACATTATAATCTAACAACATGCTGTGCGCTTGATGTGAGTGACCATGACTAAAGTAAGACGCTATTTTCATGCAGCGATATTCTAAAATCAAGGAATACAATATCAAACGAATTAAGTAAAACAAAACAAATAAGTTACACGCAATGGTTAATTCTGTATTTGTTTTTCTGTCCAATGCAATACAATTTGAAAAGATTTAGGGATAAAATGACAGCCATATTTTTTTTAAATCTGCAATTGCTTGAAAAAAAGGGGATTTCGTTGTTGTTTTTGAGCGTCCTATAAACAACACAGTTTTAATCCTCCAAGGATAAAAATGCTACCGTTTTGCAAAACCCCATTTGAGGGCTGAAATGTATTTAGTGGAGGGATGACAGTGGCTATAAAACAGTAATATAACCCTGTTACTAAGTACTGACAATAAATGCATAAAATAGTAGAGAAAGTTAATTCATTTTTCTTCTTGTGGGGGTATGTATCTTGTCTTCTGCATATTCAACGGGGATACTGCCGTCCAAGACTGAAGGGCATTTTGCCATGCCTCAAGAGTTTGGGGACATCTAATTTAAACTGCCTGCAATCTACCACCTGCCTTCCCCATCACCCCTCATACAACCTCAATTGGCTTTACTGAGAGCTCCACTCTAGACAAACACATATTCACATAACCTCTGACCAGACCAGTAGTGTACCACAGTGACCCCTAGTGGTACAAAGACAACTCCACAGTGACGAGGCGACAACGGAAACCATTGCCTTCTTTTTCATAGGTTTCTCATCTGATAAAAAAACAAACAAAAAAACGATGCAATAAAACCGTGGTTTATGAAGACTGATATAAATATAAACACTAAAAACACATTGGAAGCATATCGTTATAAATAATTAAAAGACATAAACTGTGATTTGTCAGGAATTTCATGACCACGTTAGTGGATATTTATATGTTAAGGTTCCCTTGCGATAGCCCACACAGATTATTATTATTATTATTATTTATTTCTTAGCAGACGCCCTTATCCAAGGCGACTTACAATCGTAAGCAAATACATTTCAAGTGTTACAATACAAGTAATACAATAAGAGCAAGAAATACAATAACTTTTGTTCCACACAGATGCAGAATTTTCTAATAATTTCATGAGGGGGTGAAAGAATGAACTGAAAAGTTGTTTATAACTGTCAATATGTTCACTTTTCTATATCCTGTATCCAAGATAATATCTCGATGGGAATATGCTAGGTGTGTCCCAAGCTGTTTCTCAGAAAAGGTACGAAATCCTTAGCAAAGCCACGATCTACTGAGCAACACACCCCTAATAAATACCCACAAACCACAGTTTAATTTGGAAATTATCCTACAAAGGCACAATAGACCACACACAAAAATGCACGATACTTCAGTGTTACTTTAAACAGGAAAAATAAAAAGTAAGAAATGCAATATTATGAACGTGAATGTCTTTAGTTACATTGAATAAAGCAGGTTATTATTTTAAGGCTCGTTTAAATGAAGTATTCTGTCTCTTTATTTCCAATGTCCAAGGTATTTTTTTTGTTGGGTTTTTTTTTGTGGTTATATCTATATTAATGCAATACAGCCACTCGGTTTCAAAACTTCATATTTTTTAAGCCATCTGAGCCTCTCCCTGTGTTCCAATTAAAAATCTATGAACTAAAATAACGATTCCATCGGTGTGTAGTTTTGCCTATATATATACATAGATGAACTTGTTTATACTGCATGTTTCAATACAATACTGTAAATAGCAGCATGTGTTAAAGAGAGGAAGAATCTATCGTGTATGTGTGTATCATTTGCCATTTTAATAAAAAACAAAAGAAAAAAAGAAAACAAAAAAAAAGAAAACATGCACTGACTGTATATTTTCTATGTGACGGAATCTGTATTTTCCGCGAATGGATATGGGAAAGAATGTAAAATATAGATTTTTAATTTCAATAGACAAACTTTGAACTGCCTGATTTTCATGTGCAAAAGGGTGTTGTGTATAGTCCTGTGTGAGTCCAACGCAATGGTGTAAACGCATGTCTGCTAACTATTTTAGTGTTAACACGTCTCTGATTCATGTTGTTGTTCATGTATTTCCTATTTGTTTGTTTGTAAACTATATATATATATATATATATATATATATATATATATATATATATATCAAGTTTATACAAGGGTGTCCAAGTTGAAGTCATGCATTTATCCCCCAACATACCTTACTGTGTCTTTGAGGTGCAGGCATGAGGTGCCCCATACAAAAAACATGTCTATTTAAAGATGCAGAATGCAACCTGCTACGTACACTTTACACTACAGAGCAGAAGTAAAGAAAAACAGATTTTATGGTACTTCAAAGATTTGATACTGTAGATTTGTCAATAATTGATACAGACCAGTTACATCCAAATCAATGTGCTATACTCTCTAAATGATCATAGCACTTTATTTATTTATTTTTATTTTTCACAAATTCCTTTACAATCTTGAATCTGTTAACAAGATATGTACTGTCTGTCCTGCTCTGGTAATATCTGCTGTTGATCCTGGTATAGGATCATCATCTCGTGAGCACAGTGAGTGATTCAATGAGATCATCTGTCTGAAATGATGATTCGGTTCACGTCAGTAATGAGCATTCTTTTATAACACTCATTTTATAAAATTGCTGTCCTTTTGTATTTTTACTGCCAATATAAAGACCTCCCTTCTGTATGTGCTGCTAACATGCCTCAGAGAGCACTATGAATGCTAGTGAATCAGTTCCATTGGAAACATAACAACCTCAACAGATATTGAAACTTGGAACCCCTTGTATATGTCCTTTTCTAAAGCAGCTATATTTTGTGTCTGCTAAGATAATCCTATGCTCATGCTTCCAAGCTTTTTAACTGCAACTTCTTCTATATGTGTGTGTGTGTGTGTGTGTGTGTGTGTGTGTGCGTGTGAGTGTATATACAGATTATTAAAAACAAGAAAGCCATATGAACACTAATACCTTTAGAGTTCAGCTACATAGAACCTAACCTACTTATATCGTCACTGTTTTTCGTGTAGTCTTGTAGTGCAACTTCAACTTACTCCTTTTTTTGAATGCTTTGAATCCTTAGAACTGCTGTTGATTAGAAGACCTTGTCTAGGATGTAAACCCAAACATATAGTGTAACTTGTATCACAAAATCCAAAGCTGAAGACATTTTGAATAACACAAATGCATCCATGTGGACATTGTTGTATATCATTTTGTTTGTGATGTTATAGTAAGTATAACAACCGTTTGTTGTTGATATACTTACTACAATGATATTATAATATGTAATATAATATAGAAAATGTTTTTTATTTTATTTATTTTTCTTCACTAAAATTTTGGATTGCAAGCCACTCCCTAGCAAACTGTATATGAACCTTAACTCATAAGCTTTTGTATAAAATAAAGTTGGATATTCTTGAAATGTTTCTAAGACTGCTGTTTAACCAAACAGTGTCAGTCTAAAGCCATTTAAAGAATATCAATGTCATCAATTTTCACACTGTCAAGTCGTGAGCCTAGTATGGCACCTGCTATATAGTTAGTATGTTGGAGACTTGCAGTGCTGAGTTGCCATGGAAGCTATCCTGGCCAATCAGAAACACTCTTATTGGGTTGGTTTCATACTGAGACTAGGGTGGGCCATTTCAGAAAATGTGCTGGGTTTCTTTGATGAAGTAGTACTGTCCAAATTGACAAATAATAACTAGTTTTTTTTACAATAATACAGCAAGTATGTACATTTTGTTAACAGAAAATTTACATTATGTGGCATAGTCCACTTATGGTGTAGCCATCCATGTGTGAGCAAAATAACATTTCCGAAATGTATTCTTCCAGTATTCTATGGGTTAATGGAAGCAGTGTTTGAATTTGGGACTATTACACCCCCCCCCCCCCAAATGGATATGTTATGATTTATATTGTGTGAAAGATTACTGTTTTCAAGGTGAAACAGATATTCCCCAAACAAAAATGAAGAAGTTATATATAAAAATATATTTTTGTTTTTAGTATTATGAATATTTTGAAATATGTAATATTTTAGTAGAGAATGCAACTAGGTAAAATAATACATGTGATGCCATACAAAAAAAACTTAGGCACTAAGTAAAAACCTCATGTACAGTATGGAGTAACTTGATAGGGAAAACATTAAATAAAAGTGTGAGTCTATCCTTACGATGCTTATAAAATCAAATTCAAGCACTGGCCAGGCATTCAGCCCTATCTATCAAAACTACCCCTGTATAGGTACCAGTTTACTATTGAAATGAAGCAGGAATGTGAGCGATCAGATCCATGATAAATCTATCCCAAACTATTAATAATAATAAATAAATAAATAAATAAATAAATAACGTGATTAATTGGGTTTCTATTGTCTAGTGTGCACAACCTTTCCAATAGTGCAGTTCTCATTTCATACATTATCTAATACTGTACATATGCTTTCAAATCTTGATGTTATCCTCCAAGATCCTGTATGGGGTTTTTGCATGGGTTGATATAGGGCTAGGTTATCTATGAGTGTAATTGGTCTTCATGTGCATATTCTGCATTGCTATTTGTCTACCTGCAACCGTCTTTTAAACACCATGCATAGATACAATTAGATGGGTATCACTAATAAAACAGACTTTAAAGTAGAATGACTATATTATAAACATTGCAAGCAGAGATGCTTTGCCATTATGATGTAAATAACCGGAGTTTAAGAGCTTTCTCACATATTTATTAATTTATGTCTTGCACTGCATCTTGTATTCCACCAGGTGGTGGTATTGTAAAATATGGATCACAGTGTTTCCTGCACAATAGCACCATCTGTAGGTAAAGCCCAGCACTGAAACTGCAAATGTCTTCCATTTCAGGACTGGTCATGCCATCCCTTCTCAATTGTAAAATAATATCCAAAGAACTGTTATTTGGTGGGGGGTGGGTATAGGGTTTCTTGTACTTAATTTTCCCTGTCTTTCTTAATGTTGTGGTGCGTTCATGTCAGTATTGTACCTTCTGTGGAAAGCATGCTTTACCCCTTGATGGGACACTTTGCAAATGTTGCTCCAGCAACCATGAACTTGAACATCAATGCATCAGCAACCCTTGTAAAGACTTCAAGGGAACCAAATATGATGAAATATCTCGATAGAAATTTATCATGTTAAGTTACCAGCTCTGTACTGAACATATAGGAAATAAAGGCCTTTTAGCTATCTTTGTCTCCTGTTCTTTTATTTAATAAGGTGCCATTCTGGTGTTTAATGTATTTGTCTATTTATTAATATACTTTGTGATATATAGAGTCATGGGACTTGTAATAATGTTGCTAAAGCTAATAAGAAAATTAATTTGAAAATCTACAGGAAAATCTGCTGGAAATGCCAACAAATGCAAGTAAGCTGTTGACTTTCAATAGTTGAGAATTGGAACAAATATATGTTGGTTTCTTACAGATATATTCATGGAACAGTAAAGTGCAGACAACAATCCATTGAAATTGACATTAAAGGGCTTTTAAATGTACTGTTTTTTTTCTCTTCAATCAGCATTGTCTCTTGAACTTGCTTGACCAGATCAAACTATCAGCTCTGATCAGTACAAACCACGATCACTGATGGAATTTCCAGCAAGGCTACTTTTAATATTCATACTGTCACAACCCAAGAACTTCTCGTCAGTCAATGGTAAACGTAGGAGAATAAGTAGCCAAATGTCTACAAAACCAATTCCGATCACTGGTAACCAGTAGACATTCTTGAATTAAAGATATTTGGATGCAAAGGTGTGTATCCCATTCAAAACAAACGACTACAGAGAGAAAACTAAAAAAAAGGTATATATATATATATATATATATATATTATTACTGGAATCAACATATCTCAATGCATAACTTGCAATGGTGTAAAAGCATGCCTGTGTTATATTCAATTTACAATACATTCATTCAAGCTGGAGATTAAAGTCTCATAGTTTTCTGTTTGTTTGCATATCAATATAACAATGGTATATATTGCACTGCGTTGCTACAGCAGCTTCGTAAGGACCACGGTGCTTTGTAAATGCTGTGGCAGAACCTGGTTTCTTTAACCTTCTTGAAAGGGGACACTTCAAACACTATAATTAATATTGCATTCAAGAACACATACTCATACGCTTTAGACGTTTTAAACATGCCTGCTCTGTAGAGACCCACGATACACAGAAGTGTGTGAGAGGCGCTATGCGGCACCTTTATAGCCTTGTCCTAGTGAAGATGTTTATTGTAATGGGGTCATTTCTCCATATATACTTTTGAACCAAGATTTGGAACAACCAAAAGCAATAAATATAGCTTCTCACAGGGAATGCGCTGGGCTTGCTGTGCGGATGAAGTGGTTTAGCCCTCTTGTAGTCTGTGATAGTCCAGGGGACAGCACATAAGAGGTAAATATCGGTGCTACAGGAATTCATCTCATTTGAATTAACTAGAACAAAGAATAATAGTATATAATTTTTAAAAACTAGATATACAATCCAATAACTTACAAGGGTTCAATGCAAATTCACCTTAAAATGTACTTATATTTAACAAATATATCAGACAAAAGAAATCTTATAACAGCATGCTTAACAGCGTCTTATCCAAGCATGTTTGAATAGTGATGGCCATTATTAATCACATAGACAAACATGAATATTTATGTATTTATGTATTTATTTATTTATTTTAAATTTAGTAGTCGCCAATTAGTTTTTTGTTATTTTCTCCCCAATTTAGTAATGTGCAATTATTTTTAGGCTCAGCTCACCACTACCACCCCTGTGCTGACTCGAGAGGGGCGAAGACGAACACACGCTGTCCTCCAAAGCGTGTGCCGTTAGCTGCCCACTTTTTTACACACGGCAGACTCACCATGCAGCCACCCAGAGCTACAGCTAACGCAGCTCTGGGCAGCTTACAGGGAAGCCTGCAGGCGCCCGGCCAGACCACAGGGGTCGCTGGTGTACAGTGAGCCGAGGACACCCTGGCTGACCTGACCCTCCCTTCCCCCCCGGGCGGCACTCGGCCAGTTATACACCGCCCCCAGGGAGCTCCTGTCCTCGGTCGGGAAAGGAATAGCCTGGACTTGAACCGGCAACGTCCAGACTACAGGACGCATCCTGCACTCTACGCGAGTGCTTTTACTGGATGCGCCACTCGGGAGCCCCAGACAAACATGAATCTGCATGTCCTTCAGGTGAAGCATTTGGAAATGAGGGTTTGACACCAAAGTCCTGCAATGCCTACAATCAGTGAACTGGGGTCCCAATTGTTAAACCAGTGTCCTCTGAATAACAGTCCAGCTTGCAGAAAGACAAGTAGAATCTGGAATCTGTAGTGATAGGAGGTTGGTTTGCATAAGAGGTTGGTTTGGAGGTTGGTCCAAATTCAGCACATGCATGCAAGAGACAGTAGGTCACTTATACAGACTTAACCCTATACAATTATGCATGGTTTTCATACAAAGCATAGAATATTTGGACTTGTTTGATAAAGTACCATGATATACAGCACAACAGCAATAAATTGACTCGAGAATTGCCACGATGAACAGCATTTGTGAAGAAAGCTCAGGAAGGCTGCATCCTTGTCCATCCTTGGTTACAATGATCTACTAGAACCAGCCTAGTTTCCTTCAGCCTGAAGAGGGTCAAGGCTCGAGGCTTTACTTCACTTTGATGTCTCACTGATACCGTCGAATCATACAGCAGTTCTTGTAAGCCAAGCTGCTGGCCCTGGCAAACCCCATGAAGATCTGTCCAATCCAAGCTCTGCGTAGCAGTGAGTGAGTGGCTCGTGTACAGGAATATGATGTGTGCATTACTGCAGCGTGGCAGCAGGTGCCCCTGTCTGAAGACACATGGTCAGTGGTGAGGCGTGCTGTGGTGCTCCTTCAGTGCTGCCGGATCACGTCATTTTGACAGCTTACTGATGACGCGGATCAAGGCTCCGTTCTCGTCTTTTAGCCTCTGGTTGTCAGACTTGAAGTCATTTAAAACCTGGGGAAGCAGATGAGGGCGATAGGGGAATTATAAAGCTATTAACCCTTTTGTTTGATGATTACCTATTTATCACAGAAATAAATCTTACCATTACCCATCTATAGTCTGCAGGCTTCATCTTGTCAGCTTTTTTATAATGTGAACAAAGTAAGTCTGTTTGACAAGTTGTGTGCACTGACATGTTGGTTAATCTACAGCAATAAGTGTATATGACAGCTGTATCCAAAATCAGGGTGGGGTAATGCAGTTCCAAGTGATCTAAAATTGGCATTCAAGATTCATAGTTTACCAGAAATCAGGGAGATATAAAATCAATTGAAATCAGAAGAATCTGAGACCCCATTTTCCTAAATCAGGATTTTCAGGATTTCAGCAAGGGGTGTAGTCATATATAAATGTGAATTACATATGCTATTTTAATTTAATGCGCAAAGAATACGCAGAGCAATCTTTCTGCACAGCTTGCGTTTGCATGTTATCAAGCTTCTTGTGCTTCGTTGTTCCTGGTGTCTCAGTAGGAATATACTGCATGCAGCAGCTAGAGAATGGATTATAGAAATGCCGGGATAGCTAACAAAACAGTTCAAATGTCAGGCTGTACCCCATAAGTCAGCTTTAAAGTATGTACACTATTTATTGAAAGTATTCATGATTTCAATGTAATGTTACATTGTACTCACCCAAAATACATTGTACTCACATAGTGTCTAAATTGCAGAGTAAATCACTCAATGACCCAAAACCTTATCTGGAGTGATATATATATAGTAACCAATTCAGTCTTTGTGGAAAACAAATACTGTTCCTTTTGAAATTTATTGTGAATTGAATATATGTCATGATTTCAAACATAACTGCAATGCATATAAAATCACAAATAGTATTAAATAATGCAGACAAGACAATGTTATCTTAAGTGTAGCATGCTGCATGCATTGTCATCACAAAGGAACTTCAAATACACAAGGTACCTCAGCACTCAGCCCCCTTAACATATTATACGAGAGGTGGCAGTGGCAGAGGCGGGGCATTGAACCCAAGTCTACTGATCTCCCGGTTCGGAGGCTATCTTATTTGACCTTGTTTTTCTAACCAATTTTGGAATGTTCAGTTATGTTCCCTCACCACAACAATTCAACAAAACAGCTCAGGAGAAGTGAAGGCCAGTGGCTATCTTCCAATCCCACAACCAAGTGAAACAGAGCTTGCTAGCATGAGTCACTAATGACATTTTAAGTTTAGAAATACTTGCATGAAACAAACATTATTATATCCGATTATAATGCTGGCAAATTCTATTAGATTTTCTGCTATTCATTTTAAAGCTAATCCCGATTTCTACCACACTTTTATCCACATCCCATAGCCAAACATTCGGAAAAACGCTCCACATACTGTAGCAGTTGTAATCATGCAACAGTTTTAGATTGCATTAGAGCAAAGAGCCACCAGGGGTCAGGTTTTTGCCCTATTAAGCACCATTGTAAGAAATTGCAGGGCAAATACATCAGCAAAATCAACATAATACATTAAGGACTTGACCCTGTTCTTTGATCTTTTGCGGTAAAAGACATCATGGCCCAAAAACTGATGTATCTGTACTACAGAATACACAAGTATGTTGTAATTAAGACTATTATGCAAATAAATAAAACTGCATTTTAGTCTAGATTGCATTGTAATTGAAAATGGTTACATTTTAACAATAACAGATTCATTCTACCCAGAGACAAAGTTTACAATCTTCAGAGCAGAAGGTTCAATAACAATTGACGTAGATTTTGTTTGGTGCAGTAGGGGAAGTTAAAAAATGTTGTCATATGTAAATGTTTGGATGGGAAAGTTATAAATTTATCACATAGCCACCAGACGCGAGAGAGAGAGAGAGAGAGAGAGAGAGAGAGAGAGAGAGAGAGAGAGAGAGAGATGGGAAGCACAGTAAAAGGCGAGACCTGCCTGGGTGCAGACAGGAAGAAGAGATGTAGTGAAGTGAAGGAGGTGGAGGGATGGGTAGGAGTGAAGGGGAGGTTAGAGGTCTTCGGTCTCTGGCAGTGGGGTGAGCCTTGAGAGTCTGTCGATGACACGTTTCATAGCTCGGTTCTCCGCCACCAGACGCTCGTTCACCTGCCTCAGGGTCTCGATCTGCCCCAGCTGCGGGAGGCTCTGCAGAGATCAGACAGACAGGGGAGGATAGGCACGGAGACAGACAGACAGACAGACAGACAGATAGAGGGGCAGCCAGGGTGCAAGAGTGGAACACACAGTGCCATTCACCAAAGCACCAGAATGTGGTTTACGTCTGTGCTCATTATCTGTCCTGGGAAGAGCCCTGTCCTGCTGCATTGTTCTGAATGGTGTATGTCAGCACGGATGGTAGAACAGATAGCTCTAAACAATGTGAAGATCCATGCTTCATCAATCTGAAGGTCCCTGCTTTATCCCGTCTTATTGTAGTCAGTAGTTATTTATGTCTTCTCTTTCTTCCTCTTCTTCTCCATCTCATGCTTTCTATGACAACCGATTTAGGGGCAATTGCCTCAGTGGACAGGTTAAGGGTCATACAGTTAATTCCAAACTTGAAAAGATGTACTACATTAAACAAAGGCTGTGCAATTCATGTAGAATACCATATACACATTTATATTGCCATTGTTTAGATGGTATCCCAAGCATACTTAACCTGAAACATGAACTGGTGCACAATTGTGCTGCTTCTGCAGTATGACAAATCCACACCATGCTCTCAGTGACACAGACTTCTTGTCTTTTTGGGAATGCCTTAACGTCCCAGTACAGACCAGTAAAGTGGGATCTGAGATCACACTGATGCTTAAACTTATGTGAAGGATTACTTTATACACATGTTCTCTGTGCTTTCTCATCATTTATAAACTTTGTAATGTTTAACCCAGAATTGTATTATTTTCTTTGTTACTATTAATTATTCTATCTGTCTTTGTTAATGTATCACCATGTATTCTATGTAAATGCACCAATTGAACACTGTACATATCCATCACAAGTTTCTGGTGACAATCCAATATTCCTCATCAGTTGAAGCCAGTTTGTATGCAGCCATAGTGATCGCCACAAAAACAACCTGACTACTAAAAAAACTGAATCGAAACACATGGAGTGTGGAAATAACCATGCAGAGAAGTTCTGAAAGCACACCAGACGTAAGAAGACACAAAGTTAATGTGTGAAAAGTAAATCCTTTAAGAACAGTGACGTTTTACAAAATAGAGAAGGTTAGGTAACTGACCCAAGATAATGGCATTTGAAGTTAATGATGAGAGAAATAACACACCATTTGCCAAATAGTGAGTTCATATATTTTCTGCGTGATTTGTGCCTGTGGAATGGAAAGTTTTACAGATTGTACCCCCGTCGCCCAACCTCCTCTGTTTTATAAACCCCAGGCTGGGTGAGATGGCAGAGGCAGTCTCAGAGTGGCACTGCCCTGCACGTCTACCCGCAGACCCAGGAAGGTGAGTTGCGCCTATTGCGTGGCAGTGGGAAGCGGGTTCGAGGCTCGGGCCCAGCCACTCACCAGACAACCAGCCGCATCATCCCCCACCAGGGGCTACTGCAAATGAGACGTGGGTCTCAGAGAGCTGCCCTGGTGGAGCAACAGCAATAACAACACCATCAGCAGACAACACACTGATCAAATACACTCACACCTGTAACAACTGGTTAAGGGAGCGTCTACAAAGAGGCTTATCTTTCAGAATCTGAAAACACTCAATTATACTAAAATAAAATAAAATGCTATAAGAGTGAAAAAGCTTTGAATTCAAGTTTCCCTTATATATGTTTACCATGGTGAAATAAAATAACAGTAATTAGGCTGCTTTACCATGCATTTCCCATACTGTGCTTTTACCATAGTTGACCATTGTTTGCTTTATACTAGTGTTTAACCAAACTTAGCCTCTTTTAAAGGCTTACCAGAGTGCAGACCAGTTGACCGGAGGGATTTAACACTTACCTTCAATTCTTCTTCCATCTGAGAGACCTTCTTCTCCAGCGCACGCTTTTCCTACAGATTAAAAGAGATGGTTCATTTCACCCATCCATCACTAATATATCTTTACAGGGTCAGCAGGGATTCATTTATTGCAACGGCACTATAGGGATACTGTACACCATAAACCCAATATAACTGTTAGACATGTGATTTTAATTTGTATTGTTTTTTATGGTAACTAGGAAATATACAGCTGGCTTTTTGGTTTCATCTATTTGAAATACAAGGTCGATGTTCTGCACTTAAGTAGTTAGAAGTAACAGGATTCCTGTTGGGGGTTAGGTTACATGTAAGGGAAGGAAATACCTTTTTCTCTGTCTCAAGCACAGTGGACTTTTCAGATATTTTGTTCTGTTTCTGAAACACAAAAGCAGTTCAATTAAAGGGTTGTATCCGCTTGTGCCAAATAACAAACAGTTGAGCACTTGGCTGGTATCTGATAGTCATGTCTTTTCTCATTAGTATACGAGTCCCTGCTTGTTAGTCTTTTTTGTTCTCTTCTGGTGTTAAGAAACTGGGAAACCTACTGTCATATTTTTCAAGACATGTAACCAGAGATTTAAAACTAGCTGTCTTACTTATTTGCACATCAGCAGCCTGAAATATACCAGAATATTTTTTTTAAGAAGTTAGTTTTATAGGGCTCCAGAGTGGCGCATCTGGTAACGGCACTCTGCCTGGAATGCAGGATCCGCCCTATAGCTTGGAGAGCACCAGTTTGAATCCAAGCTATGCCACTGCCAACCACGGACGGGAGTTCCAAGAGGGTGGTGCACAATTGGTCAAGCGTTGCCCGGGTGGAATAGGGGTTAGGTCGGCTGGGGAGTTCTTGGCTCACCGCACACCAGCAACCCTTGCAGGCCGGCTGGTACGCATAAGTTTTGGGTATGGCTGCACGACGGGCTGGCAGAGTGAAAAAAACGGACGGCTGATGGCACTCGTTTCGGAGGACGCGAGCGCTCATCTTCGTCTCCCCCGAGTCAGTTTAGAGGCTGCAGCGGTGAGCCAGGTTGAATAATAATTGGACATTCCAATTGGAAAATGAATAAAAATAATTGTTCAAAAAAAAAAAAAAAAGAAGTTAGTTTTATTTATGAAACTGCTGTAGACTGTTGTTAAACACGCCATCAACAGTCTCTAACAATTTCATGAATATCAAACGTAATTATATTCATATAAACTGACTTTGTGAATAGGGTCCTATGTTGGGTAAAAAAAAAACCTTGGTTAACAAATAACCCTTGTAAAACATGACCACTGTATTTTTGCATTATATTTTTGCAGTTTTCCCATGCTTTTCACATGGTTATACTATGCATTTACCATAGTTTACCCTGGTTTGCCATGTTAATTAATATGCTTTATATAAGGGAAAGTAATCCTGGAAATCAGCACTGAACAGCAATCTCCCACCTGTGTTACTTTGTCCAGCTGGGACCTGATCTTGCCCAGCTCATCTTTGCTTTCTTCCAGTTTGGATTTCAGCTTCACGTTTTCTGTCAAGGCATCTTCGTACATCTGTGCAGCCGAATACATTTAAAAAGAAAAAGAAAAGCGTTCGAGAAAAATGTAAACAAAGAAATGATCTCGAGCAGCCCTGATTCAAGATTGCTTTTATTCTTGTATTCCATAGAGATACCAATTATCCAGGAGTGGGAGGAAGATAATTACAATTGTGCTTTGCTGCCGGAATTCGGGAAAACTGACAAAAACATCAATCAGTTGTTACAAAGGGTTGTTTTTTTTGATGCCACCAAAAGGACAGCATTGGCACAATTCCGACTAAATCTGAGAGTTCTGAATTCTATTATATTGAGATCCCAGGATCCTATAAATTCCTATATAATGATTTCGTACTGTACAGTGTACTGTATACTGGAGGTCGCTAAAGGGTATAGCATTCACATTAAAACCACAGCCGACCTTCTTGAAATCCTTGGCACTGCCCTCTTCCTCAGCTTTGCCAAGGGATGCCAGTCGGTTCTCGCGGCGGGTATAGGAGCTGGTGCGACTCAGGAGACGGTCTGTGACGCTGTCACCAGTGCTGGAGGAGTCTAACCTGGGGAGGAGGGGGTAAACAGTAGTAATGAAGCTGCAGTGTCCAGCAAGCAGGTTAAAATCATTGGTATTAAGAAGTATTAAACAAACACCAATTGGAACTAAGTTATAAAAGTGTGCCAGTAGTTTTGCAGCTTTTCCTGTGCATTTACCCAGCTTTGCCATGTTTAGCAATGGGATCCTGCTGTTTTTACAATGCTTTGCATGCTGTCCTGTGATTTACCATGCTAGCTTGTGCTTCACTACACTTTTCTGTACTTTTATCATGATATACTGCAGTGTACAGTAAACTTTGGAACAACTCACTTTAACAACATTATAGAACAGCCTCCACTTCAAAAAATGCCGGTGATTCCTATACTTAGGCAAATATAAGATGTGTAGTATTGTGTATTTCATGACTCCTACAGGAAAACGTCTACTGGACTTTTAAAGGATATTTGCAAACCTCTGTGACCTGCAGTAACATCTATTTACGTTTGTATGCATAAACAGGTCACTATGAATATCGTTCACATAGTAGAGCAGATCTAATGTGGTCAGACAGCTTTCTAGATATAGGTCAAAATACCTGGAAAAGGAGGTCATCCTCACCTAAATTCAAAACCCACAGACCTTTTAGTCATATTAGTGTTATCACAACAGTGATTTAGTTTTGCTAAATGGTCAAATTAGATCTCAAGGTTATTTTCACAAAACCCCCAGTGCGATCTGCAGTTTATTACGGAGCCGAGAAGTGACTTCCTAAATCTAGGTCGATACCAATTATAGAAGAAGCCCTTCAGAAAAATGTTCACTTGCTCCTTAACTGGAAGAAGAGCTGTCAGCTAGAGAATTGTTCTTTTTTGTAACCACTTTTTTTTTATTCTCTCCTACAGTGTACGAAAGCAAAAAGAAACTGCTGCTGTAGTTTATTCTTAGATAAAGAAAAAAAAGAGTTACTCACCTAGACGTTCTATCATGCTGTGAAATAAAAGAGAAAAGCGTTAAAATCTTAAAATCTTAAAAGTCAGAGAATACAAATACACACACACACACATATATATATATATATAATCTCCCCTTCGCTCATGTATAATAGTCCATTATATGTTTTACGTTATATCTATGTTATACTTTATTACATTTTAGTAAGTTATAATGTTTTTTTTTAATTTTTTTCAAAAGTGGATCCTAAAAGTTGTATGTTGACAGATTGCTATTTTCTTTTTAAAGTTTGGATTTCTTGTTGAAGCAGCACCCCTTGTCCCATTGTGGGATACCTCAGCAATCAATCACAGGACCCTGAGAGCACTCCCAGAGACATGCAGCCCCAGAAAGCTGACCCGTCCCTCGCTACTCCAGACTGCTTTGTTGTTCAGCTGCTGCCAGTGAGCTGGCTCCTTGCATAAGCAATGTTTCAGATCCGTAATGAATCGCTTAGATCGCTTCCTGAACAATGATGACATTTCAACTGAACACCATGACTTCTTAGCTTGGAATGGAGAGAGCACGCACATCTGGGGTTCATCTTTTATAAAGAGCTCATTTGTTTCTTTATACAAACAAAGACAGTGGGCTTTGTGTCTCAGGCCGGGGGTGAGACACTTGAAGTCATTGACTTCTCCACATGAGGAATGATAATAAACTTGTATTAGGACCGTGTCTCCAGGCACCAGGTCACTCGTGGCTTATGGTGTTGTTTGTACAGTACAGTACGTTGTTAAAACTGGACAGACCCAGTGAACTGCGGTACACTAGTTCAGGAGAAACCACCATGACGCAGAATCTCTAATGGATTATATTTATTTGGAGTAATAGGATGAAACATTTGGCCACTTGGTTGGGAGTCCATCGCCTGGCCCTTTGGATGAGGTACAGTAATAGCCTTCTTTGTGGTTGACCATGGGGTAATTGAAAAGAGGTCAAAGGAGGTGGAGGATTCAATTGAATGAAAAGAAGGGAAAGCGGCAGATCAATTTATATATTTGATGCAGTGTGAGTGTATGGGGGAGGGGACAGTCCTTCCTCCCAAACTGAACTTAAAAACATGCATATCAAGGAGGTCCTGGTAATGTTCCTACATGTATAGGAAAACCAATGTGTGTGTGTGTGTGTGTGTATGTGAGGCTATATGAGGACTCCAGGCCCACACCAGTCTCCTCAGCTCTCCGTGGTTCTCTACAGGGAGCAAGAAAGCACACTATCCCCTTCTATAACCACTCTGTGAACTCCAGCTGCTATTTCTCCAAACTACAGTGGAAGAACACATTGTTAAATATTTAGCCCTTGGCAAATCTTGCAAGTGATTTCTTTTCCAGAACCTGATCTCATGTTCTCCACATTCCGGATGATTAAGAGCTCTGCCGCTGCATGGGAGGGGTTTATAAACACAGGGCTCATTTTTGTTTTGTTTAAAAGACTTTATTAATAATCGACTCTGTGTCTTCTTTTGACGCTGTAGTAACTCTTACTTCTAAACCCTGTGCTCAACAGAATTTCTTTTGAGTTCACATAAGGCTAAACAATATAATAATGACTGTAGTTTTCATAAATAGTGGCTACATCTGTGTGTACTCCTTGTGTTCATGTGTGTGCACTCATATACAAGGTTACCTCTGAATCAGGTATTATGTACATTTAAAAAGGATAAGTACCAGCAGGTGTCCTTTTATTTATTTTTCCACCCTTCCCCTTCCTTTGCGTGATGTTTACAATCATTCAGAGTGATTCTGGGTTGTTCTGTTGTACCAGTATTTAATTTTAATAACCATTTCTCAATCAGAATCCTTCTGGCATTGTCTGTGCCTGTAGAATTATAGTTGCCGGCTTCTTTTCAGTACTTCCTGATTCCAAAGAAATCACATGATGGTAGTTAAAAGGGCACTGCATCATGTGATCCCTCAGAATGATTTTAAACATTCTAAAAAGTTAAGGGTGACAAAATAAACTGACCTATAAAGCTACTCAGACTTCAATTAAAAATGAAAAACTACCAAGCATACATTTCCAAAAAAGGGGGCAGAAAAATGAAAACATTAAAACATGAAATGAGTCAGGTCTTGGGGCTCAGTTATTTCACATCATCAAACCGCAGTTATCCAGTCCCTCTAGTCTATCGTTTCTCATCCAGTGTGTCAAACAGAAGCATGCCCCTTGCTGGATACACACACACTGAAAGAGCGCTGCTGGGAAAGAACACAATGTACTGTACATTCCTAAGACTCTGTCTGCCCCCTGCTTGACAAGAATTATCCCCATAGACGTCACAATGATCAATCAGCTCTTCAAATAATCGATCAGGCAATTTCTCAACCAGTCGAAGAAAGGCTGGTGTTCGATAAACATCACGCTTAGATAAATGTCACACTTAAATCAGATAGCTCTATTAGAAATACAAAGGTGAGCAGTAATCCATGCTTTTTATGAGGTAACAGAATGAACTGCTGACAGAATGTATCTTATAAAGTGTGTGTGTGTGTGTGTGTGTGTGTGCGTGCGCGCACGTGCGTTTTAATGGAGAACAGAACATTATTCATTGAGGAAACACCTGCAAATGTAATGGACAAATTGTACTGTCATTGGATGAAAAAAAGGGGATCCTCTCACCAGACTGATGCATAATTCTATAGCTGTACACTACCCTTGCCCCCCCCTTCCCACTTTCCCCTGCTCCTCTGGTTTTGTTGGGATCCACTAGCTCTGGCAGCTGCACCTCAATACATTCTCGCTCTGTTCTGAAATTTTCCACAAGCGTTCTATCATGTCATACAGACCCCACAAGCACAGCAGTTTGTTTTATAGGTTTGTTCGAAAGCCAGGAGCCAAAATCTTGCCTGGGTAATGTTACTCTTCAATGCGTCACTTCTGACTACTAGTCACTGCCAATCAATGAACCAAGCAATACAACAGGTTCATCAGTGTTATTACAAAGTGTTAAAAACACATTCTCTTCTAGTGATGTCAGGAAGCCCATCCTTGACTGTCTACACGAGATACTGTTTTGTAATACAAAACATGTCATTCTTTTTCCAAGTTTTATAAACAGTGATCCTTTGTCTTCATCATTTTCCTGAATAACCCCCACTAAGTCTTTAGTCGAACTCTTGTGCTCCATCCTGCGGATGAGATGTTAAATCAATGTCCTATTGTAAGTGACTCTGCATATAATGCACAGTTCACAGCCTACCTCTGCAAAGCGCAAAGTGGTCCACTATGAAAGGCGCTATATAAAGATAGTATTATATTATTACATTATTATTAGAAAAAGTACCACCAACTTGGTGCAGAGGTTACAGAAGTAGATGACAGGTTGTGTATTATTACCCATCATAATACACAACCTATCAAAGGGTTCTGAAATTACAGTTGAAAATCATTGGAGCCGTTTGTTTCTATCAGTAGCAGAGCTGTGTCAAACCAGTTTGAACTCCTGGGCCCACTTGAACATGATACATAGCTGTGTGTTACGTACTACGTATGTAAAAACAATTACTAGAAACAGGCATAAAAGCAACTGAGGATCGTGTTGATGTCAACCCCCTGAACTTCCCACTTAAAGACGACCTTTGACATTTGTTAACGTCCAGTTGAAGATTGGATCATAGCCAGCCCATGAAAATGGCAGTAGCCCTAGATTTCTATAGAAACGAGATCTAATCTAATTGTACCATCAGGCCCCTGTCCTGACAAAGCGGGTCTCAAAGAGGAAGGCAGCCAGGGTCCTGTGCCATTACATTCCCTAAACCCTTGCCAGCCTTGTGGTTACACGTTTAAATTCCTCATTTATTTCATATTATAAACTGCCAAACACAAATGCCATAATAACAGGATAATGTAAAAGGAAATGGTGGCTTAAAGGCAATTTCCTGTAGCATGTTACTGTTTAATAGTGCAAACTATTAAACAGACAAGCCTTGCACAGTCTGCTTACAAACAAATTATCACTTAGAAATGAATTCATAAAACCTTTAATACTGAGCTGGAAGAACCAGCCTCTCTCATGCACTGCAATGTAAAACTGCAGCTCCCAGCATTTGTAATACCGCCCATATCAACACAGTAACAGCAGGTTTATATATATCTAGGGACGGATGCAATAGGATTATAAGCTTTCCCCTGGGCCCATTTTTAAAGTGTGCGCTATCCTGCACAGATCTATTTTTTGTATAACCCCTCTATTATTCGAATGACACACTCATAAGATGCCACTGATACAAGAACAAGTCATTAAATTAAAACAAAGACCTTTTGCTTTAATGCTAGAGTCGGACTGTTCTAGCTTTCTTACACTCTGCTAAGTGTTACACTTTTTAAACTGCTTCTTAATGGCATGTTCACCCCCTGGGATCGGTCCCAGCCTCTTTGCCAGATCTCTAAGATGGAAAGTATGAGCTTCACCCAGCGGAATGATTGATGATAAACACAGCCATAAAAGTACAGGTTTTATTCCCATGCAGAGATTAGCATTTATTTTTTCTTTCTTTGTTTTCTATATAAAAACAAGCACATCATCGTTTCCTCCATCATGTAAACAGTTTTGCAAAACCTCAAGGGTATTTGGGGGAGAGGGGGGTTCTGTCTGAGCCTGGTGCAGTTATATTTGTTTTTATGCATAATTTCAACTGAGATAAACAAGTGCATTGATGGGACCTCACCCTGAAACAACAGACAATGGTTCAAAGAGACTAGGTTCACCGTTCACCCCTGGAGACAAGGATTCAATTTCTCTTAGTCATAAGTGAAACTACATTGTTAGCCATGCAATTCTGCAGTCTCTTTGCTCACAAGAATACTAGGCAGTGGTGGGAGTTCAGGTAAGAACTGGGGTGGCAGATATAAAAACAGCTCTTTAACTGTATATAAAAACAGCTATTTAACTGTATATAAACACAGCTTTATAACTAAATATAAATACAGCATTAACTGTATATACAGTAAATACAGCTCTATAACTATATATAAACACAGCCCTTTAACTGTATATATATATATATATATATATATAGAGAGAGAGAGAGAGAGAGAGAGAGAGAGAGAGAGAGAGAGAGAGAGAGAGAGAGAGAGAGAGAGAGAGAGAGAGAGAGCATTAACTATATATAAATACAGCTCTTTAACCCTGGGGGTATTTGGTGATCCACTTATTAACATTTCTACTTACAGTACAGCGAAATGAGAGAATCAGATTTATAATTAAAATCATTCAAAAAGACCCTGTTTGTTTCAGGTATTTCAAGCCTCTAACCTGAGATGAATGATTTAAAGTACTGTTAGTCTTTTTTTTTTAGATTCACCAACACTTAGATCAATTGAATAGGCCCTTGGGAGCTTTTCCCAATTTCACTTTGAAATTCTAGAATCAATTATCTGTTGGCAACTGTGGAATTTACAGTACAGCTACCACCACTGTCTGAAGCCCCACACCCCCACCCCCACCTATATAAACCTTGAGTTATATACATAGCCACGGCTATGGATAATAATACTATGGACATGGTCTTATTTTCAAAAACTATATATATATATATTTTATTTTTTATTTTTTAATAACATTTCTTGGCTTCAGCTACAGCCCTAAAGAAAGTTTTGGACAAGCTGTGAATTCATCACCTGGCAGCTTCCTGCAGTTTTATGTAGGCATGTTTTCGATTATACTTTTTTTTTTTTTTAATACACTGGCATAACCTGGTACAGTCAGAAATACGTTTCTAGTGACCTTGAAAGCATGTCAACTGAGTACGGGCTAGACAGTTAAACAAACCTCTGTGGTATACAGCACATATCTTTGTGAAGCTGGGCTGACTCTCACATGGTCACACACCCTCTAGAACAACACCTTGTAATCAGGTTGAATCAGTGCTGTCCTCGCTGTTACAGCAGGCATTGCTGTATATCTGCCTGACCCCTGTACTGTACCTATAAACAGTTCTAATCCCTGATTCTACTAAAGTGTGACTCACCCATACCCTACTCTTAAGACACCTCTGATCTAAGCTCACACCAGATCTGTGTCTCTCTCAGCAGTCAATAGGGTAAAAGAATGCCGTACTAACTAGAAGGATCCCCCTGGGCCCCCTGAGTTTATATAAAACACACACACAGCTTTTAAACAGCCTTATCCATTTTAACTCATGATCACTTTGAACCTTGACCTCCTTAAAGGAGTGCAAACCAAAGCTGAACAATCCAGTTTTTTACTTGCTGCAGTTCAGATTCACTCTGGTTAACAGCTATACTGTCAGGCAGTAGCCAACAGCACATCATGCTATTAGATACCACCGAGCTGTATGGACAGAATTAAGAATCAACAATAAAAGAGGTATAGAATTATAGTTTCATGTGTTGAGTTTACAAACCCCTACTCCGAACAAGAACATGGTAACTCCCACTACTCCTATTATTCTCCTTTTCAAAACATTAGGACATGAATTAAAATACCGACACTGTGCCTGCCTGCAGCTACTGTTCCAAAACCAACCTCTTCCACAGATACAAGCAGAGAGGCACACATACGTCTCAGAAACCAGAGCAGTTCTTAAATCTGTTTCAGATCATCCTGCTGGGGTTTGTAAATCCTCTGGCAGTATCTTTCTGCCTTATTATATACTGCTGTGTCTGGCAACCGCAACAAGACCATTTTAACCACAACGGATTAATACAATTGTCAACAGAACAACTCTTTGGCCTTAAAAAAACATCCTCATTCTCCCTCATTGGAAATATCTCTTTCCTTTATGGAAGCATGAGGATAGTTCAACCCAACACTGCACGCCTGCTGGAAGTACTGTTTTAAAATACTGTCAATTATCTAATGCAATATGTAACAGCGTGGGTTTTATTGTATATATCATATGCACACAACTGATCTTTTGCTCTTACATAGGGAGTGGGGTATTGGAGTTATTTATATAGGTTTCTTAGGTTTTAAAATGAGGCCACCTGTGCAATTACTTGATAAGACCTACTTTTCTGGCAATATTGTAATAAGAGTTTACAGATTCTCTGACTAGATGCCTTCATTACTGTTTGAAACCTGCACACAAGAAACTTTACTAAAATGGTTTTGTTTAAGCCATTTACTTTTGACTGAAATGAAAAATGAGCAAGTGAAATTGCTGAAGCAGCAGTACAAATAGCACTAGACACAGATTGCATCTCTCTCATGGGTTTATATGGGTTTAAAAACCAACACTACACAAATGCTGTGAATTTGCACGCCCTTTGATAATTCAATTGTTGCATGTTCATGTTGTAGCTTGCATTTAACATGCATTAAAAAGATCCATGTACTGTAATGTTTATTATGATGGCAAACTGCCGAGGGTTCGTTTTCAGGTTTGGAGTTAGGGTAATAACATGTACCACAGACTCAGTACACGAGCACTTCAAATAAAACATATTTTTCTTGGTTTATGCATTGGTACCATTTTTGGAAAATTCTTATTAGCTATCCTTTAGTTCCTGAATATTCAATGACACCCCTTTAATTGTACTCCCTGTGCTGCCCACAGTTTACTGGCTTGCAAGAGTCTCTGTGATTTTCTGTAGAGTTGAGTTACTGATTCAGACAGGTTGCTTCATCTAGAGTTCCCAGTGTACTGAACATCAATCAGGGGTGAACATGGCTGCATGGGATACATACTGCACCAGTGTCACTTCAGATGGACCAACCTGCCTCAACTTATATACCACAGCAGCAGCGAAGGTGAACAATGGGTAACCAACTACAGTTTAGATGGTGTAGGTAGTGCAGCATTAGATACATTGACACTTATATCTCTGCTACGTTTCTCTCTCCACTGTAAAGAAAACAAATGGCTGTATGTAGTTAGTCAAGTATCTTGCAGAACTTGTATAATAGGTTAACTTTACAACACTTCCAAAACAATCTGTTCAGATTACTAAAGTCACTCTGTTATAGTGAATCTATAATAATCTCATTAGGAATCATTGTAACACTTTACATTAAGTGTATCTAATTACTGTGTATTTACATAGTAGTTATTTAGTAAATACCTGTGTACTTACACATAAGTACAATGTTATTATGCATAGTTACAATGTACTTTTTTTTGCAGGTCACATATTTACTGTGGGTTCATAGTACCCAGAAAACCTGCACCAAACCAGATCTAAATCCTATTTTCTTTATTCTAGGTCTTGCAAATTGAAATGGGTCTTACTCCGAAGTTCTTGGCAGTAGGGGAAGGCGATGAAGGGGGGGAATCCGATTGTGACTTTCTGCTGCGTGACAGTTCCTTCGTCCGAGGGTACAGGGACGACATCTCAAAACTCTACCCCCTCCAAAAAAAAATAAAAATAGAAATCACTGGGATTGGTGTTAAAAAAATCCAAAATCTCAGTCTAAAGCTGTGCACAGAATCCCATCCATCCAGAAAAAACCATCACAGTCTTTTAAACTCCCCTCCTGAATGTCCTAAACGGTGCAGAGAGGGTCAGAGAGCATCCGGAATGATGAGATAAGGAGCCAGTCTCTTCCGGTAAGCCCGAGACTTTAAAAAAACACGTGAAAAATAATTTAAAAAGACAGCTTTGCTGTAAGAACCCAAAGCTGCACTATTCTTCCAAAGAGATCTGACACCACAGTTGTAGTTAAACAAGAATGAAAACTCTCTCTCTCTCTCTCTCTCTCTCTCTCTCTCTCTCTCTCTCTCTCTCTCTCTCTCTCTCTCTCTCTCGCTCTCTCTGTCTAACACACTGACGCTGTTCTTGGAGACTCGAACATGAAGAGAGGGTTCTGATTTTATCAGTGGTATTTCAAGACCCTACCCTTACACACTCATAAGAAGGTTTGGTATACTCAGTTTCTCTATCTTGTTTATTCTGCTTCTATTCAAACTCACTCACTCTCACACACATGCCCCTCCCAGCCCCGCTCTTGCTTTGCCTGCTGTTCTGATCTCTTCCTAGCATCTGGGACAGAGCCAGGAGTGTTGCTGCTGCTCTGCTGTCCCTTGCTTGGAATGGAGTGGGTGGACAATTCCTTATATGTCCACATGCAGATGTAGCAGTCTGGGCTTGTTGCTTTAGAAGTTTTAGGTTTATGCTGGAGTTTAAGATAGACCCTTTGCTATGCAGTCATGTTTCCTTTGCAAACTGCAGCCCAAGTCTTATTTGATCCATGTCTGGGGTGACCCTACTATTCTTTACATGCAATGCTCTTTGGCAACCTGAATGAACTGTATACAGTACAGAGGTGTTTTATGAGGTTGGGGTCATGAGGGTCTAAACACAGTAAACTACTGAGCCCCACAAAAAAATTTGTAATCATCATTGTAATTTCTATAATGCTTTTTTAAAATTTTACTGAAGGACCTGGAAGAGTTGTAGAGATTGTGATCCAAAAGTAATCTTGGCCACACCACTTCAAGTTAGTCAAAGTTCGAAACAAGCTTTCTGGCAGACTTTATAACGCTTTTGACATGCAATTCAGGTTCCCAAATGATTAAAGTGCTGTATACCAAAAAATAAAAAATAAAAAAAAATCACAGAATTCTTGCAAGAATTCTTGTTTCTTGTTTTTTCTTGAATTCTTGTTTCCCACCTGCCAGTCCTTCTGGTTACTTTACTTGACCCTCCTCTCCCTGGTATGCTCATCTGTACATGTCTTGGAAAATGTTCATAACAATTCTCAAAAATGGAAAAAGTCAAAGCTTTAATGCTTCTGGAAGCAGGGAAAGAATTCCCAGGCATAACTTATACAAGCTTTGGCTACAGAAGTCAAATGAATATTTGCCAGGACATGTAGGTAGGAAGAAACGTGAAACATATTACGGGTAAAACTAATGATTGATAGATTTTAAAACGTTTTCTCTGTGTATAAACAGCCACTACAATCTGGAAACATATGTATTATTATTTTTTTTATTATTTATGTCTCTTTGTCTTATCATGACCACTGTGGGTGTGCAGAAAACTCACCAAGAGGCAGCCTGCTGTACACTTTTTGTCACTTGATTTTTGGCAATTACATTTTTGGAAATCAGATGTTTTGATTGGCTGAGAGGGACTTCATGATTTATTAAACGTAATGAAAAGCAACCAGAAAGAATTTATTGCTGTACTGTGCTACTGGACCGTCAACCAGAAGGACAAGGAGCAGCAGCCTTTTGCCGACGTAACTGGATACTGAAGAGTTAGGAATCCAGAGAGGTCAGCAGTAATAAATAACGAAAGAAAAATAAATGAAGACATTGTAGATCTGCTGGCTTCCTGTGAGCTGTGTCACTGAAAACCTTCTTGAAATACCTATTTTTAGACCGTGAAATGCCATGAAATAAGCCGTTTCTTACCGTAAAATAAATACAGCCCTAACAGTGAGCTATTGAGTTTGAGATTTCTTTTTGCACAAGCAGAGATTTGCAAGGGATACTTATTTATATATTGTCTGGAAACAAAGCATTACTTAATTACACCTGTTTTTTTCCACTTATCTGCACATTGCAGTGGAAGAAATTACATCGAGTACAGTGCATCACATCTGGCAGCAGTTATAAGGCAAGTAGATGAATCACAATTACTCTGGATTCAAGACTTATTCGAGGTGGTCAGCTCTGTACGTCAGCATAAGATCTTAACCTTAATAGCTAACATATTGCATTTTGAATGGCTAACCCTCATCAGATATGCAAACCTGAGGCTTTTGCAACTACGCTGGGGGATTTATAGGACAAAACAAACCCCCCAAAAAAGAAATGGAAAAGTGGGGTGCACAGAAGACTAAACAAATGACATCTGCTTCATTATTACTTTTTACTTCAACCCACATATATCAATGCTCAGCTACTATGATCCACACAATGTAAAGACTTCCATAGAGGCATTTTCCAAAATCTGCCATCACTGTACAAAACAAAATAAAACAAGCAAAAAATACCAATAATTGGGGATTCTTACAGTATAGGACTGTATGGTATTTTGATGTATGACTCCTGCAGTACACCTATGGACCTTACAATACTGGTAATGGGACTTGGTATATTGGTTTAGCATTCACAGCTTCTGAGGGCTTCTGAGTTTCGGTTTTAACTGATAAACACCACTAAAACACCCCAGATAAAAAAAATGAAATCAGTGTATAGGCAATAAATAAACACAGGAAAACCACTGGAAATGGTTACTCAATTGACATTGACTTTACACCCCTTTCTCAGTGCAGTGAGTTATGCAATGTACCTCCTTCCTGACTTGTATCTAGCATTGATTCTTTCTGAATTGAGAGGATTGCACACGCTTTTAAAACAAGATCACAATTCGATACAGAGGATTGTTCTTGCTTGCGGGACTTAAAGCTATACTACAGATAGGTAGGGAGGATTTACACGCTTGTGGAATTTAAATCAGAATTACAGATTATACTGCAGGAGTTATACAGCACATTCAGATACTGTACAACACCATCATACTAATGAAATCTGATAGGGTTTGAATTGAGCCCTGCAGCAGTCATTCCTGTATCGAGAACAGCTGCACAGAGGGGATCCACTGTTGACATAACCTAAAGAATCTCAGTGACTTCAGCCTGGCGCTATGGGGAGTGTGCAGTGTCCATGAAGGAATGCTGATGGGGTTCAGTTTCTTTGGTTTGCTAGCTGTACGTAAGCATCTATTCCTGTACCCAGCGAGTTGAATGCTAGACTAACAAATGCTGGGTCAATACCTTAAGACAACCTTGACATCAGTCACAGAACCAACACGTGAAAATACCGTACATGTGTTACAGCCTATTATTATAATTATTATTATTATTATTATTATTATTATTATTATTATTATTATTATTATTATTATTATTATTATTATTATTTGTTTATTTAGCAGATGCCTTTATCCAAGGCGACTTACAGAGACTAGGGTGTGTGAACTATGTATCAGCTGCAGAGTCACTTACAACTACGTCTCACCCGAAATACGGAGCACAAGGAGGTTAAGTGACTTGCTCAAGGCTGAGCCGGGATTTGAACCGGGGATTTCCTTGTTATAAACCCTTTTCTTTAACCACCGGACCACAGAGCCTCCAACAAAGAAGATCTGGGAGGAGGACTTGATTAAAGTCGCTAAAATCGTATAAGAAGTTGAGAAAGTTAAGCCAGACTTCACAGCACATAAACTTAAACCAGGGCCGACCACAGAGTTCTCAGCCTATAATCAGTATGTGCGTTGTCCCTGAGAGATTTCCCATTTCAGACAATGTCAGTCTATTTCCACATGCGGTACCCAAACATTAAACTGTAGCACTCCACAGCTCAACAAACAAGCCAGGTGTCTCCTCACACGTCTGTTCCAACTGCGCCATTAAATATTGCGAACCTTACAATTCATCCCTTACTGTTAAAATGTAACAACATGCTGACACAAAAGTCTGCAGTTTGAATTATTTTTTGGTTTGTTAACGTAATATAACGTAACAAAGACTAAGTAAAGGAACCTGTCCAGTTTGTTGTGTAAATACTTTTTTTTTTGGTCATTCAGGTATTGGTCTTTAAACCTTTAAAAAACAAGTACCCCTCTTCTTTGAGTGAGCTGGGAATCACTAGGCTTAAACCTGAACCCTAACTATAACTGAAATATAATCAAATATATTTGCAGCTCACGGGCTGTTTAAAAAATAGTTCACAAAACACTGCGCTACCGTGAAAGTGTGCGTCCTAAATAGGCATGGAGCAGCAATAAACACACAGGAATGTGTAGGCAGTGT